>NC_034183.2:66283187-66345687 GCF_002021735.2 Oncorhynchus kisutch
TGGCCATCCTACAGCAACATTATCTCTTCTTCCAACCAGCAGCACCCTCTGTTTGAGCAGCCATAGAGGAGCACGGTGGAGTCTCAGTGATATATTGCTGTTCATTTGCGAGGATGGGGTGAGGATTGGAGCGAGGGACTGAGGAAGGTAGAGAGTCGGTACATGTGACCCAGCAGTCATAACAGTCCAGCAGTATCTCTGTTAGTTTTGTAGTTGGCAGGAGGGGGTGGGGCTCCACCTCAAGGCGTTTTACTCCATATCTCCTCTGAAAGGTGTGTCCAGATGTCTTATCCAGATGCTCTGCTACAGGGCTGATGGAGGTGAGTGGGGCGTCAGTAGGTTAGGCAGGTTGGCACACCTCCAGGCCTAAGCCTGCTTTCCAGGAAGTCTTCTTGTCTTTAATCTGACAGATTGGGAGGAGGCTGAGGTAAAATACTTGGAAAGCGCCGTGGGGGGGGGGGGGGGGGGGGGGGGGGGGGGTCATGTCTCTGTAGCACTGCGATGTGTGTGTGTTTGCGCCGGCATGTGTGTGTTCTCACTGTGAGGGTTCATTTGGCCTCACTGTTAAGCCGAGAGATTAGCCAGATGAGCTCCGAGCTGGACTCTGGCTGGCGGGGATAGAGGGAGAGAAAGAGAGATGGATGAGGACCTGCCCACAGTGGAGTTCAGCGCCAGGGCAGGGGAGGTAGCCCCGACACAGGAACATGGGGGCAGAGAGGTTAGGGGAGCTGGCCAGGTCACAGTGAGAGGAGAGACACAGAGAGGATTGGGGAGCTGGCTAGGTCACAGTGAGAGGAGAGACACAGAGAGGTTAGGGGAGCTGGCCAGGTCACAGTGAGAGGAGAGACACAGAGAGGTTAGGGGAGCTGGCCAGGTCACAGTGAGAGGAGAGACACAGAGAGGATAGGAGGGCATGTTGTGGGTAGGGGGAAAGAGAGCCCAGATGGGCAGAGAGGAGTAAGAAGAGGAGTAGGAAGAGGAGTAAGAAGAGGAGTAAGAAGAGGAGTAGGAAGAGGAGTAAGAAGAGGAGTAAGAAGAGGAGTAAGAAGAGGAGTGGGAAGAGGAGTGGGAAGAGGAGTGGGAAGAGGAGTAGGAAGAGGATTGGGAAGAGGAGTGGGAAGAGGAGTAGGAAGAGGAGTGTGAAGAGGAGTGGGAAGAGGAGTGGGAAGAGGAGTAAGAAGAGGAGTAGGATGAGTTTAGGCCAATGGCAGACTTCCACACACTAGTTGGTAAATCCCAACATTACAAACTGCGACATGAGGCTATACTTCCCTGCATGCCAACTCTGAGAGGGACAGGGTCTTGCCAGGCACTACTTGCATCAGTTTACTGTGAGACAGGGAAGGTACTATGCTTACATACACAATTCTGTTGGAGTATCTGGGTATTCAGATGAACTCTGTGGACCCCAGGAAGAGTAGCTGCTGCTTCTGCAAAAGCTAATGGGGATCCCAATAAACAAACAAATCAAGTGCACTTGGACTCCAATATGTTCTGAATACTGTCTAGACTGTTTGCATGCTTACTGCTGTATAATGATATTCCATTGATGGTTGCATGAGGCACATTTTCCCAAAAGGTAGCAAGCACTAACAACTAATGCAGAGCATTACATCATTTTTTGTCTTCAATCACTTCCTTTCATGTTTAATTTGTTCCTAAGAGGTCCAAAACGGCCTCTTAACAATTGCAAATATTCACCAGAAAGCTGTCATGCAAACAACAGTAATCTGAATGTAATGTTTACATGCCAAATACTGACTTAATAAATCCCAAACAAACTGTTTAGGAAAGGAGTATTGTACACTCATTTACTTGAAATGAGCTCATTCAGATTACTGGACTCTTGTCCAATACGGGTGTTTACTTTTTAAATTCAGACTCATTGAATTCCGACTAATTCCAGATTATTAGTGTGCATTTAAACACAGCAGGTGTGACTATGAGGATTGACTGTGACACAAGTGATTAAACCAGACAGATCTATTTCACAAACATCATCTCAACAAGGGAGAACCACCGCAGCCAAACCACTGCATATTGTCTTTTCAAGTAAAACATTTGCTCAGAGGAAAAACAAATCATCAGTAAGCATCAGGGGCCTGAAGTGCAGATTGGGGTTTATGTGTCTGAATAAACAGTAATATCTTAAAATATAATTTAGTCTTTGTGATGTTAGTGGTTAATGTTCCCTGCTGGACCCTGCAGGGCTGTTCAAGTAGCAGTAGAGACAGGCGGTCAGAGAGAGGCAGCAGAGACAGGCGGTCAGAGAGAGGCAGCAGAGACATGCGGTCAGAGAGAGGCAGCAGAGACAGGCGGTCAGAGAGAGGCAGCAGAGACAGGCGGTCAGAGAGAGGCAGCAGAGACATGCGGTCAGAGAGAGGCAGCAGAGACAGGCGGTCAGAGAGAGGCAGCAGAGACAGGTGGTCAGAGAGAGGCAGCAGAGACAGGCGGTCAGAGAGAGGCAGCAGAGAGGCAGTCTAAGAGAGGCAGCAGAGAGACAGTCTAAGAGAGGCAGCAACTGCAGCAGAGAGAGGCAGTCTGAGAGAGGCATCAGAGAGGCAGCAACTGCAGCAGAGAGAGGCAGCCTGAGAGAGGCAGTCTGAGAGAGGCAGCAACTGCAGCAGAGAGAGGCAGTCTGAGAGAGGCATCAGAGAGGCAGCAACTGCAGCAGAGAGAGGCAGCCTGAGAGAGGCAGTCTGAGAGAGGCATCAATGGCAGCAGAGAGAGGCAGTCTGAGAGAGGCAGCAGAGAGGCAGTCTAAGAGAGGCAGCAACTGCAGCAGAGAGAGGCAGCCTGAGAGAGGCAGTCTGAGAGAACCAGCAATGGCAGCAGCCTAACAGAGATGTTGTGGTTATGGCCTCATAAAGACAGGAGCTACCCGCCTCTTTAACAGTAAATTAAAGACACAGACACTTTGATGTTCAGATCTCACTTACAGTACTTCCTATATATAGCCTTGTGAGTGAGCCTTTCTCTCTTTTATTCTGTCTCTCTCTTCTATTCTACCTACAGTCAAATTGCTCCATCTCTACCTGACGTGATGCTCCCGTACCACCCACAGGAGGAGGACTTTATAGTGAGTGGTTCCTGATCCAAGTCACACACTGGCCTCCCAGGCCTCAGTGCTACAGAAACCCCACTAAGCTCTCCAGACCAATCAGAGCACAGCAGTGCCAAAGGCCATGGGGTTCAATCACTTCTGTTACAATGAAGTTTTTCCTTTTTACAAATACATTAGTAATACCATATCTTATGCATTCAGTGTTCAAAGTATGACACCTGCCATTAGAAAATACATAGTCAGGAAATCATCACCTAGTCTATATAGGTGCTATGAGTTCATTTCCAAACAGCCCATATTGTCAGTACAGAATCAGTTGTCCCTAAATTAGATATATACAGTATTTTGTCTAGTGTTGTTGTTTGTGAAATGGACATGAGTTCAGCCAGCCAGTGGCTATTCATCTTGATGAGATAGCAGTTAACTGAGCTGCTGGGCCAGGGAGCCATAACACAACTATCCACTATACCCCTCGCTGTGCTCCTCGCTCGCATCCTAATAATCCTAACTTGATTTCCAGGAATACATTTCGCCCTCTCTCGGTGAAGCCTTAATTAGTTTTATTTGAATGTATTCCAGATAATGATCAGAAGTTAGTGAACACACAGCGTTTGTCAGGAAAGAGAAATCTCCCACACACAGCCGAAGTTATCAAAGCTTGAAATCAGGAATCCTGACTGCAACAAAATGTAATCTTTTTCATACAGAGGGGACAATAGAAGGAGCTGAATTCTCTACATCTCCTTCTCTCTCCTCCACTTTAATTAAAAGAGCTCTCTGAATCTCTCATTTCTCTCCCTCTCCCACTTTTGTACTCTCTCTCTCTCTCTCTCTCTCCCTCCCTCTTTCTTTCTTTCTTTCTTTCTTTCTCATTCTATATTTTCTATGTCATAGAGGTTACATAATTCAGGGAAAGAGAGAGATGATGTTTGATAGAATGTCATACCTTTAGAATAAACATTGGGTGGGATAGCCTATCGGGATGACATAGGGGTGGGGAGAGAGAGGGGTGGGATAGCCTATCGGGATGACATAGGGGTGGGGAGAGAGAGGGATGGGATAGCCTATCGGGATGACATAGGGGTGGGGAGAGAGAGGGGTGGGATAGCCTATCGGGATGACATAGGGGTGGGGAGAGAGAGGGGTGGGATAGCTTATCGGGATGACTTAGGGGTGGGGAGAGAGAGGGGTGGGATAGCCTATCGGGATGACATAGGGGTGGGGAGAGAGAGGGGTGGGATAACCTATCGGGATGACATAGGGGTGGGGAGAGAGAGGGGTGGGATAGCCTATCGGGATGACATAGGGGTGGGGAGAGAGAGGGGTGGGATAGCCTATCGGGATGACATAGGGGTGGGGAGAGAGAGGGGTGGGATAGCCTATCAGGATGACATAGGGGTGGGGAGAGAGAGGGGTGGGATAACCTATCGGGATGACATAGGGGTGGGGAGAGAGAGGGGTGGGATAGCCTATCGGGATGACATAGGGGTGGGAGAGAGAGGGGTGGGATAGCCTATCGGGATGACATAGGGGTGGGGAGAGAGAGAGGTGGGATGTGGGAGCATTGGGAAAGATTGGGACAAGGGTCCATACAGAAACAAATGGAAGATGCCCTTTTGAAAGTAGAGTGCTACCTCGCCTGAATGACAGTGTGCAGTAGTTCACGAAAACATTCATAGATGTTTGTAGGTGTTTTCTGTATTTAGCAAAGTAGGTAGCGAAATTAGAGGTTTGAGTTGAGGTAAACGTGTGTGATGATGTTGGGCGTGCTAGTTACTACTGTTCCTGTCGATGAATGCTTCATTACAGCACTCTAAATATCAATGCCTCACTGTGCATACTGTATGTTTTGCATATATACGTTTTTACAGGGTACAGTAGTCTGGCTACAGCGAGGGGTTGTCTGGTGAGGCGTTGCAGCAAATGACATAAAACGTTGAATCCAGCTCAATCTGGTGGCCCCTCACCCTACAGAGTCACTCCTCCCTCGTCCCTCCTCTCCCCCTCCTGTGTGTCCCCCTCTAGCCCGAGGGCAGGTAGGGCATCTCGTTGTGGTAGTTGTAGTCCGGGCAGACCTTCTGGACCAGGCGGTAGTCTGTACTGTAGAAGGAGATGTAGATACAGATGACCTTGAAGGGCTTGGAACAGATCCAGGAGACATGGCTCTGTGTCTGCTCCTGGAAGCAGGTCTTGGACGGGTCGTAGTTGCACAGCGACGTGCGCTTGCTGCGGTCCACCTTCTCATAGTCCACGCGGCAGTTGAAGATCTTAGAGTCCTTGGGGTAGACCACGCTCTGGCGCTCCAGGTCAAACTCCACCGCCTTGACCGGCGGCACCAGGCTGACTGAGATGTTGCCCTGGCCCGTGGAGTTGTGGCGGAAGTAGACGCTGAACGTTCCGTTGCCATGGTCTACGATCTTGCCGGTAATCAGCAGGTTGAGGCGCACCGTCTTGATATTAGAGTAAAAGTCTCCCCAGCCAAACATCTTCTTGAACTTGCCCGTCTTGACGATGGGCCGGCGTTTGACGCGGGAGGAAGAGGAGGTGTCTGGCTTCATCAGGTCACTACCCAGCATCTCCCAGAACTCCTGCTTGGAGAAGGGTATGGGTGAGCGGTAGGGCAGCTCCAGGGAGGTGGCATTGGCTGCCCGACTTTTACTCTGGAGCATCCAGCGACTCAGGGGGGAAAGGGGAGTCTGACTTCCCAGGAGACCCACCGTCTTAGAGGACGACCCGTCTGCTGAGGAGCTCTTGGGGCTTGGAGAGTCATCTTCTTGACCCAGGGCCAGCTGGAGATAAAGAGGGATAGGGAGAGAGGGTGTGAGAGAGAGAAAAAGGGTGAAAGGGAAGTGAGAAAGAGAGAGAGAGAGGGGAGAGGGTGTGAGAGAGAGAAAAAGGGTGAAAATAAAGTGAGAAAGAGAGAGAGAGAGAGGGGGAGAGGGTGTGTGAGAGAGAAAAAGGGTGAAAGGAAAGTGAGAAAGAGAGAGAGAGAGGGGGAGAAGGTGTGTGAGAGAGAAAAAGCGTGAAAGGGAAGTGAGAAAGAGAGAGAGAGAGAAAAGAGATGAAAAAAGGGGAAAGAGGAGTTATTATCAAGGGAGTAAAGAAACAAGGACAGAAAAGGAATGAAAGATGTAATCGATACTTAATTTAGCTCCTGGTGCTATAGATATCAACTGTGACATTCTATCAATGTTGTACTCTTATAAATGAATGTTTGAGTATGCAGGTATATATGTTGCTGCTGTTACATTCTGGTGTCTATTCAGGTTGAGAACAGATATACCTTAACGTCTGGTTTTCAGAGAAGCTATATTGCTCCCCAAGCAGCAGATGAAATAGAAATCGACTCCTATACCTTCAGCTACTTGAGAGGCCTGGGGGGATGAAGGTACAGATTTAAGCCCCATAGTGCAGGCCTGAGTGGAGAAACAATTATTGCTTTGGTGCCTTCGGTGTGGGGTTGGAGGAGGGGCAGGCGAATAAACCTTGATGTGCAATTAAGGTTTTTTATGTTTTAATTAAAAAATCTGTTTTGGCACACACACAAAACTGTCAGATGTTAACAGTGAGTGAGGAGAAAGGAGAGAGAGAGATAAGACAGTCGTGCTCAGCTCAGCCGTGGCTTTGTGGAGTGTCTGAGTGTGTGTGAGAGCAGGCTGTAATGAGTAATTATTAGATGGTAATGATCTATTAACAGGTAGGCACTGTCGGCTGTGGGAGCCCGGAGTGCTCTTCTGTCCTTTTGATCTAACCGTGGAGAGGATAGGAGTCTGTTTGTGTCGCCGTTCCTCTGTTTGTGTTAGTGTCATTATGCAATGGATGGTTGCCGGAATGTGTGTGGACAGTACCCTATTAGCGAGGCATAAGTGTGTGTGTGGGGGGGGGGGGTATTTGTGTGCATGCTCTCTCTCTCTCTCTCTCTTTCTCTCTGTCTCTCTGTCTCTCTCTCTCTCTCTCTCTCTCTCTCTCTCTCTCTCTCTCTCCCTGCCAGATAGAGCAGGGTTTTTCTCAGTGATCCCACTGTTATACAGTGATTCATAATGCATGCTGCTCTGTCTGTGCTCTGATCCATCCACTGTTTAGAGTGTCAGGGCTTCCTTATACCGGCTTAGTCAGGATTATTAAGTTTTACTCATTCTTACTCCATTTTATACAGATTTCTACAGGCTCACTCAGATTTGTTCTCTTGCATTTCAGACAGTTTTGTAATATTGATTTTCTGTCGCTCTAAAACATGTATTTCCTTTCATAAACAACTTGCATTGCAGCATCTGTAGAGGATCCCTACTGATGTTGTTGTGTTATGGTCTAGCTAGGGACTCTGGAGGAGATGAGGAGTCCCCAGACCTCAGCCTTTCTGTCTGGTCCCTCTACGGCTGTTTGAGTTACCTGGGCTGGGCCACAGTCAACACTACACACCCCTGGTCTGGGTACCTGGGCTGGGTACAGTCAACACTACACACCCCTGGTCTGGGTACCTGGGCTGGGCCACAGTCAACACTACACACCCCTGGTCTGGGTACCTGGGCTGGGTACAGTCAACACTACACACCCCTGGTCTGGGTACCTGGGCTGGGTCACAGTGAACACTGTCTCCCATGTTTCCCACAGAGAGCTGACCCTCATTCAGACACAAACACATCAGCCTGACAAGGAACCCTATTGGCTAAAATGTGATATTATTTAACATTTCTGATAGCCTCCCTGAGAATCTCTCCTTGGCTTCTTTAATAATGAATAAAAAACATGGAGCAGAAGATATTGATTTGAATCTATTCAGAAGCCTTCTCTTGCCTGAAAGTGTGTGCCAGGCGCTATGACTGTGATTGCAAATACACTATTCCCCCTTGTCCCTGAATGATGTGCCACTTGGGTTTGACTCCTCTTCCGTCATGGGCCGGTGTATGGTGGGCAAAGAGCAGCACGCTGCCTTGATGCCAGTCTCCCCAGTGGTGGCCATCACAGTGCCCTCCAGGGTTGTGTGGAATGTGCCACTATAGGAATCTTTATGACACTCTTGTGTTTACATTGAGCTCATTTCCCAGACACACAGTGATTCAGTGACTCAGACAGGCAGTGCCGGCAAGGAGAAGAGCTGAACAACAAACACGTTGTCCCCTCTATAATACAATCTCACTGAGCCATAACTTGCATGAGATGTGTTCGTTTAAGGAGCTGAATATGTAAACAGAGCATTCGGGGTGAGACAGGACGTGTGTGTTAGAGGTTAGGAAACAGATAGTGCTGCTGTAGAACAAACGATTGAAGTGCACAGCGTCAGTGTGGGAGACACGTTAGAACGGGCTTCATGGATGATTACTGGGGTAATAAAACAATGAGGATGAGATCCCCCTCGCTTTAGAGCAGATGGTTAACGGCTTGAAGGAGCGCTTGTGTAGAGTGAGTCACCGTGCTGAAGGTTATACACTGGCCTGCTTATGTTGACGGATGTCTGAAGTGAAAGATGGAAACACATGCTATGAGGCTGAATAGTGCTGTATAAGACTGACATAGCATGGCACAGCAGTTGGAAGAAGATGAATAGACCTGTTTAACAGCAGCTGAGTTGTAATCCGAGGAACAATGTTGGTGTTAGGTTTCAAAGTACTTATGAAGCTTTATAAAGAGTGCTTATCAGCCGATCTGAGCTACACAAAGCTGAAATGAGGGCGAAGGTGCAATCAGGTCAGAGTCTAGGGTTGTTTGCGGGGGGTGATTTTGTTGCCTGTCTGTCATGTGTGAGTCAGTGAAATGGTTGGAGGGAATGTGGGGGGTCTGCAGGCTCCATCACTGTGGTAATTGTGACGCATTAAGCGTTAGTGAGTACAGGCCTGGGGCCTCTCTCGCGGCAGGGGGTAGAGGAACGGGAGAGGATGAGAGGGAGGAAATGATCAACAAGAGCCCACCAGCTCCACAGGAAATGTTCAGACTATTAAAGTGACAGTTACACCATTTTACCCTCCCGTTCCCCTGGCGTCACGGCACACAGTTGCTAAAAGCCAGAACAGAGATTATGGAGAAAGTTAGCTCAAATCTCTGTTCTGTCACAGTGCTCAGGTGGTGATGAGAGGCCATGGTGTCAACTAGAGAAATACTGCTACTGAAAATAGAGAGTTTTACCTATTCAGATGTGTCTTCTCATCAATATCCACATGTATAGAGACGGTGTATATGGTATTCGATCATATAGAGACACACAGCAGGTGTTCTTGCAGCACATCCTTCTCCTGGGCAGCAGATGGCTTCAATAAGCTCTCAATTTTCCTCTGGCTGTTGAGTTGAAATCTTCATCTCTAATATGACATACATTTTTAATTACAGGCTCAAGCGCCTGCTCATATTTCCAGAGTGTTCACTGACGCTTTGTGGGGTTTTTCCCTCCCACCAAACTCCAGAACTAATGCGTTCACTGTAGGAATATTCTCCTTCTGTTACATGATTAAAATCGGAGAGCGGCTGTGCCCTTATAACTAATTATTCCACTGGCTAGCGTGGACGGGAGGGCCGGGGGAGGGAAAGGTAATTTCACAAGAAACAAGGCGTTTGACTCTTAATTAATAATTTACGTCAGCTTCAAGGGGATCACCGGAGCTTAGCTCTGCGCTGGGTGGATGAACTCACTAAATTCAGCTCTGCGCTGGGTTGATGAACTCACTACATTCAGCTCTATGCTGGGTGGATGAACTCACTACATTCAGCTCTATGCTGGGTGGATGAACTCACTACATTCAGCTCTATGCTGGGTGGATGAACTCACTAAATTCAGCTCTATGCTGGGTGGATGAACTCACTACATTCAGCTCTATGCTGGGTGGATGAACTCACTACATTCAGCTCTATGCTGGGTGGATGAACTCACTACATTCAGCCACTTTCTCTCTGTTTTGAGCTCTTTACTCATTTTGGACAAGTTCAGTTCTACCATCCCACTGGACCTGCAGCTTCATTTAGTATGCTGAGGGAGAGACCTTGCTCTGAATTGGCTATCAAATTTGTACATTATAAGATATCGACAAGGCGGCTGAGTGGAGTGCGGTGCTGGAGCAGGATAGCAGGAGGAGAGCGAGAGCAGGGGTTGATGGGATAGAACTGATTAAAGCAGAGTTCTACTACTGTATATGCCCACCTGTCTGAGAGGACCTGAGTGGGGACTGGACTCTCTCTCCCTCTACCTCCCTCTCTCTATCTCTCCCTCTAACTCTCTCTAACACACTCTCTCTGTGGTGATGCACTGTGGAATACTGGGCTTAACTTTCATTTGAGGTCATATCAGTGGACATAGTTAGTATTAACTGTCTTTTCTGTCTGGTTATAGTACAAACATCAACAGTGTGTGGACATCTCCATCGACATTGTCACGGCTCCAACCGACATCATTCATCTCCTTTAAGCTACAGTACAAACTCAGTCTGTTCTAGAACAGTAAACAGAAAACCCATCCAGAGCAGAGCACTACCCTTGGAGACATATAGTACTCTAGTCCTTCAGATCACTTCAACATCTCGGGACTATACCCTGGAGGTCCCTAAGTCAGCTGGTTGTTGGAGTGGGTAGATACTTGTGTGTCTTTTCTCCCTCCCTACTGTAACCAAACAGCCAGTCACAGACTGGTGAGGTCAGCAGAATCCCCATCACCCCCTGATGATGTCACCAGGAGCCCCCGTCACAGACTGGTGAGGTCAGCAGAATCCCCATCACCCCCTGATGATGTCACCAGGAGCCCCCGTCACAGACTGGTGAGGTCGGCAGAAGCCCCATCACCCCCTGATGATGTCACCAGGAGCCCCCGTCACATCCTCGTGAGGTCAGTTTGGGACCCATAGCCCACTGCATCATCAGGAGGACATCACTAGTGGTCTCTTTGTAGTAGCAGACGGTGACAGATGTCCCCTCTTCTAATAAACCTGCTTCTATTTCCAGTAAAAAGGAGTTCCGCCACCGTCCTCTCTCTAAAGCTGTTTGTTCTTGAGATAACTTTTTATTTACATAAATAAAAGTATATTCAGCACAAATAGGAAGCTCTCAAGTGGCTAGCATTCTCAGAGGAATAAAATAGTGTGACGCTGCCTTCCTAATAATCAAAGGTGAAATGACTTCTAATTCTATTGAATTAGAGCCAATTTATGACTTAAAGCCAATTTATGCTTGATCTGAAAATGAGGTCGGAGGCTTCGTATGGAGGGTGTGACGCAATTGCAGAGTCTCCAGAGGCATGCAGACACCAAATCAAGCTCTGTACGGCATTGCCGCGTGCTCTCAATTTTTTTAACAATGCAGAGGGCTCTGTATAACTCCGCATTGACATGATTGGTTGACAGCAGAGCAGTTGTGAAGGAAGTTGTCAAGGAAGTGAGTTTGTGTTTATACAGGACCTCCCGCCCCAACCTACTGTCAACCAATCAACCAAGAACAATTCATCCAATGCCCTTTTTTCTATGTGCCCCAGTGTTTCAGAGGAGAATGCCACAACTGGTTGGGCAGGAGAAAGGCGCATCTCTAGGGTCATCCATGCCACACAATGGAGCCGGAGGGGATGGCTGCTGTTTCACGGGCTCCTAAACAATTGTGCTCTTTTGTGTGTTTTTTCACGTTGCTTGTAACTTATTTTTGTACGTAATATTTCTGCTACCATCTCTTATGACTGAAAAGAACTTCTGGATATCAGAACAGCGATTATGCAAAGGATATACTGCTGCTCCCGGACCAGGCCCAAATCCCTGTCATTCGCATGAAGAGGAGATGGAGATACAGGGGCCGCAGATCCGGGTGCTTTGTGAGAATTAGTTGGCGAGTGGATAACCCAGCTCTACCATCCGTCCTATTGGCCAAGGTGCAATCACTGGAGAATAAACTGGATGAGCTCTGTTCGAGACTATCCTACCAAAGGGACATTAAAAACTGTAATATCTTATGTTTCACCGAGTTGGCTAAACGACAACATGGATAATATAGAGTTGGCTGGGTTTTCCATGCATCGGCAAGACAGTTACCTCCGGTAAGACGAGGGGTGGTGGTCTGTGTCAATTTGTCAAAAACAGCTGGTGCGTGGTCTCTAATATTGAGGAAGTCTCTAGGTTTTGCTCACCTGAGGTAGAGTACATAATGATAAGCTGTAGACCACACAATCTACTACGAGAGTTTTCATCTATATTTTTCGTAACTGTCCATTTACCATCAAAAACCAATGCTGGCACTAAGACTGCACTCAACGAGCTGTATAAGGCCATAAGCAAACAAGAAGATGCTCATCCAGAAGCGGTGCTCCTAGTGGCCGGGGACTTTAATGCAGGAAATCTTAAATCCGTTTTACCTCATTTCTAGCAGCATGTCACATGTGCAACCAGTGGAAAAACAACTCTAGACCACCTTCACTCCACGCACAGAGACCCGTACAAAGCTCTCCCTCGCCATCCATTTGGCAAATCTGACCATAATTCTATCCTACTGACTCCTGCGTACTAGCAAAAACTAAAGGAGAAAGTACCAATGAATCGCTCAATACGGAAGTGGTCAGATGATGCGGAAGCTTAGCTACAGGACTGCTAGCACAAACTGGAATATGTTGGCTCCCGAGTGGTGCAGCGGTCTAAGGCACTGCATATCAGTGCTAGAGGCATCACTACAGATATTGGTTCGATTCCAGATTGTATCACATCCGGCCGTGATTGGGAGTCCCATAGGGCGGCACACAATTGGCCCAGTTATGTTTGGGTAGGCCGTCATTGTAAATACGAATTTGTTTTTAACTGACTTGCTTAGTTAAAAAAAATACAAATTCTGGGATTCATCCGATGGCATTGAGGAGTATATACCACCTCACTCACCGGCTTCATCAATAAGTGCATTGATCATGTCGTCCCCACAATGACCGTACGTACATATCCCAACCAGAAGCCATGGATTACAGGCAATATTCACACCAAGCAGAAAGGCTAGAGCTGCCGCTTTCAAGCAGCAGGACACTTATAAGAAATTCCGCTACGCCCTCCGACGAACCATAAAACAGGCAAAGCGTCAACACAGGCCTAAGATTGAATCCTACGACACCGGCTCTGTGAACGTTGGATGTGGCAGGGCTTGCATACTATTACTGACTACAATGGGAAACCCAGCCGCGAGCGGCCCAGTGACACAAGCCTATCAGACAGGCTATATGCAATTTATGCTCGCTTTAAGGCAAATAACACTGAATCATGCATGAGAGCACCAGCTGTTTCAGACGACTGTGTGATTACACTCTCCATAGCCGATGTGAGTAAGACCTTTAAACAAATCAACATTCACAAGACCGCGGGCCAGACTGATTACCAGGACATGTACTCAGAGCATGTGTCTTCACAGACATTTTCAACCTCTTTCTGACCGAGTCTGTAATACCTATGTGTTTCAAACAGACCACTATAGTCCCTGTGCCCAAGAACACTAAGGTAACCTGCCTAAATGACTACCGCCCCATAGCACTCACGTATGTAGGCATGACGTGCTTGAAAGGCTGGTCATGACTCACATCAACACCATCATCCCGGATACCCTAGACCCAATACAATTCGCATTCCGCCCCAACAGATCCACAGATGGCGCAATCTCAATTGCACTCCACACTGCCCTTTTCCACCTGGACAAAAGGAACACCTACGTGAGAATGCTGTTAATTGACTACAGCTCAGCATTCAACACCATAGCACCCACAAAGCTCATCACTAATTTAAGGACGCTGGGACTAAACAGCTCCCGCCACAACTAGATCCTGGACTTCCTGATGGGCCACCCCCAGGTGGTAAGGATAGGCAACAACGCATGTGCTACGCTGATCCTCAACACGTGGGCCCCTTAGGGGTGCATTCTTAGTCCCCTCCTGTACTCCCTGTTCACCCACGGCTGCGTGGCCAAGCACGACTCCATCATTAAGTTAGCTGACAACACAACGGTGGTAGGCCTGATCACCGACAACGATGAGACAGCCTATAGGAGGAGGGCAGAGACCTGGCTGGGTGGTGCCAGGACAACAACCTCTCCCTTAACATGAGCAACACAAAGAAGCTGATCGTGGACTACAGGAAAAGGAGGGCTGAACACTCCCCCATTTACATCAATGGGGCTGTAGTAGAGCGGATCGAGAGCTTCAAGTTCATCACCAACAAACGATTATTTTCCAAACACAGTGAAGAGGGCACGACAATGCCTATTCCCCCTCAGCAGACTGAAAAGATTTGGCATGGGTCCTCAGATCCTCAAAAAGTTCTACAGCTGCGCAATCGAGAGCAGGTTGCATCAGCCTGATATGGTAACTGCTCGGCATCTGACCATAAGGCGCTACAGAGGGTAGTGCCTATGGCCCAGTACATCACAGGGGCCAAGCTTCCTGCCATCCACGACCTATATACTAGGCAGTGTCAGAGGAAGGCCCAAAAGATTGTCAAAGACTCCAGTCAGCCTAGTCATAGACTGTTCTCTCTGCTACAGCACTGCAAGCGGTACCAGAACGCCAAGTCTTGATCCAAAAGGCTCCTTAACCGCTTCTACCCCCAAACCATAAGACTGTTTAATAATTAATCAAGCGGCTACCCAGACTATTTGCATTGACCTCACCCTCCTCCCTTTCTTTATATTGCTGCTACTCGCTGCTCATTATCTATGCATAGTTACGTTAGCCCTACCTGCATGTACATATTACTTCAACTACCTCGACTAAACTGTACCCCTGCACATTGACTTGGTACCGGTACCCCCTGTATATAGCCTTTGTTATTTTATTGTGTTCCTTTTTTAACTTTTGTTTATTTGGTAAATATTTTCTTAGCTCTTATTTTCTTCAAACTGCATTGTTGGTTAAGGGCTTGTAAGTAAGAATTTCATGGCAAGATCTACATCTGTATAATTTGATTTGACAATTGCGCTTCTTCAGAAAAGTGTTTTCTGTCTGTGGACAGGCAGCTTTGTGCCTGTCTGGTGATGTGTCACAGAGCACAATCTCCCTCTACCCATCATGCCTCTCTCTACTGCTGTATGTCAGTCAATCAGGCAGCAGGGGATGCTGAGGGCCTGGGGGGCTGAGGGCGGCCTGAGGGACAGCACTGGGGTACTCGCTGGGTGGGCAGGAGAATGGTGCACCTCTAGGGTCGTCCATGCCATGCCTGCGCATAACTCAAGCTGTTTTATAACCCGAGCAGGAAGTGACAGCCTGTCCATAATAACACCACTGGACCTTTTCTCTGCCTCTTCTCTAAAGCTCCTCTCATTCACTGTAGTGTGTCTGTCTAGCTCTAGTCTGTTGGAGGAATTATTGAAGTACAATAAGAATCCATTGTCCACAGGGAGGTGTTTTAATGTCTGTAACCTCTTGTTACACCGTGACCCTTCCTGCTCTTGTCTTGGACCTGGTCCATCTTGTGAAAGACTTTTGATCTCAATGAAACCTGGATAGATAAAGGTTAAACAAAACAATCAACAGAGAAAATGAGAGACAGAGATATGGCTATAGCTTATCTGTGTTTGTGAGGCCATAGTATAACTGTACTGTTTGTGACTGATTGATACTGTTTGAGGCTGTGATTGAACCTGGAGACAGCAAGACAGAGAGGCAGGACTATAATGCACAGCTTTGCATCGGCAGTCATCTAATGTGTTTGTGTTGATACAGCATTGCTGTATTGTACAATATTTGTGTGGCCATGTGCAGTATGTGTCTCTCTGTCTCAGTTTGGAATGGTTTGGATGTATTGTTGTTTTACAGGGGGAGCATGGCCGGTGTTGTCCTGCTTAGTGAGGGATGAATCTGGGTGGACAAGGTCACTGACTGTGAAGGGAGGGCTGGGTATCTAAGACAGATGACTCAAAGACTTCTGACAAGACAAGAGGGGAAAAGAGGTGCATGTGGTTAAAATGACCTTCAGCCAATCTCTTAACCTTAAATAACACAACACGCTGTGGAAAGATGCTCTGTTTAATATCTTTCTTCAATATGAAGAGTTGAAAATACGAACACCTAAAATTGCACTGGCAACTAGATGTCAGATATGTAATGATCCTATAGACTTCATAGTGGACAGGGGTAGAAAGGCTGGAGTGAAAACAGATCAGTGAGAACAGACCCTGATGCTCAACATATACATAAAGCTCATACAACACACAGCTGTATAAACATAGATCAGTCATGTAGCTGCAGATGCCCGGCCTATAACCAGAAAACATAGAGCTGTATAGATCAGAGTGCTGTCTGCAGCGTAACTTCATTGAGAGAAGCCCCAGGTAATACTTAAGACGTCACACTGATGTTTCAGCACCATGGACAGGAATCGCAACTAACACGGGAACATAGAAGACGTTTTCAGCACCATGGAAAGGGAGCACAACTAATGTTAAAACCCACGAAAGTCCAGAGCCACTTCAGATCCTTGGACAGCACCTCAGATCTCTTACTGGGCGAATATTCCACACACCTCTATTGGCCTATGGCTACTCTCTGTTGTTCCCATTCCATTTCCCCTTAAACTTAGAATTGTAAAACTATAGTTAATACATTGGAAATCCTGATCTCTGACAACTACTGTATGTATAGTGGTTGACATTCTGTGGAGTGTGGAGGACAACTTCTCAAGGTCTCTGAGTACCTGAGGCTTCTAGCCTAGAGAAGTCCTTGTTCAATACGTGCCTGCCTCTCCAAAACTGGGTAGAGTGTGAGATCACTGAATGAGTGTGTGTGAGAGCAGAGCTCCTTCATCCCTGGTGATCCCTGCTGTTTGAAGGTTACAATGCACATTTCAGACCAGTGCTCCATGGCAAATAACCCCTCACGCGTCCCTGTGGTGTGTGTGTGTGGTGTGTGTGTGTGTGTGCGCGTGCGTGCATGCGTGAGTGAGAAAGCGAGATTGTGAATGTGTAATATACAGTATTGTCTTAGTTTTACCAGTACAATTAACTTCTTATCACTTGCATACTACTGCACCGAAACCCTCATCCATGCCTTCATCACCTCCCGACTGGACTACTGCAGCCCTCTCCTCCCTGGTATCCTCACCAAACTCACCAACAGATTCCAGCTGGTCCAGAACTATGCTGCCAGAATCCTCACCCACACCAGATCGACTGAACACATCACACCAATCCTCATCAATCTACACTGTCTCCCTGTGCAATCCTGTACTGACTTTAAGACACTCCTCTTCACCTACAAAGCCTCCACAACCTGGCATCCACCGACCTCTCTGAACTTTTCATAGTCTATGCCCCCTCTCGCTCCATCCGCTCCTCCACTGCTGGTCTCCTTGTCACCCCCCCATTTTGCCTCTCCACCATGGGTGCCTGGGCCTTCAGCTGCTCGGCACCCAGGCTCTGGAATTCACTACGCCCACACATACAACATGAAGCCACAGTCCTCTTATTCAAAAACCTCCTCTTCATAGGAAGCCTATAACCTGTAGCCTATGATTGACTCTGTCCTTACACACCTTCTCAGTATCCAAGTGTCCCCCCCAAACCCAAACCCTTATCCTAAACCCTTCCCTTTTTCTATTCCCAAACCTACCCCCTAAACCCAAACCCTTACCCTAAACCCGTCCCTTTGCCTATTCCCAACCCTACCCCCTAAACCCAAACCCAAACCCTTACCCTAAACCCGTCCCTTTGCCTATTCCCAACCCTACCCTCTAAACCCTTCCCTTTGCCTATTCCCAAACCTAAACCCAAACCCTTACCCTAAACCCGTCCCTTTGCCTATTCCAAACCCTACCCCCTAAACCCTTCCCTTTGCCTATTCCCAACCCGATCCCCTAAACCCAAACCCTTCCCTTTGCCTATTCCCAACCAGACCCCTAAACCCAAACCCTTCCCTTTGCCTATTCCCAACCCTACCCCCCAAACCCAAACCCTTCTCCTAAACCCTTCCCTTTGCATATTCCCAACCCTACCCCCAAAACCCAAACCCAAACCCTAAACCCTTCCATTTGCCTATTCCCAACCCGACCCCCTAAACCAAAACCCTTATCAAACCCTTCCCTTTGCCTATTCCCAACCCTACCCCCTAAACCCAAACCCTTCCCTTTGCCTATTCCCAACCCTAACCCCTAAACCCAAACCCTTCCCCTAAACCCTTCCATTTGCCTATTCCCAACCCGACCCCCTAAACCAAAACCCTTATCAAACCCTTCCCTTTGCCTATTCCCAACCCGACCCCCTAAACCCAAACCCTTCCCCTAAACCCTCTCATTTGCCTATTCCCAATCCGACCCCCTAAACCCAAACCCTTACCCTACACTGGGTTTATATCCTCTACCCAAGCCCTCCCTCCTCATTTTATTTGTCCTGTTTTGTCTGGTCCTTTGATTTATAATTGCACATGGATTGTTACACTTGATTTGATGTAGACGTACTGTTAATGGAAAATGTCCTTGAGTGTCCTGAAAGGCGTCCACCAAATAAAATGTATTATTATTATTACTACTACTGTTACTCCTCCATCTATTCTACGCTCTATCCATTTCAATCCCTCTCCTTCCCTCCGTCTTTCTCTCCCCCAACTCTTTCATTTCATTCTGTCTCTCTCCATACTCTCTGTTCTCGTTGTATGCTGTTCTACACATTTCTCTCCTTGTCTTTTTCTATCCTATCCACACTAGGCTGTCCCTCGCCCTGTATTTGACTGCTAACTCTCCCTTTCTGCACTCTCTTCCTTATTCATCCCTTTTGTAACCCCAGTCATTATGAGCATGGGCACAAGGCACACAGTGGATATGCTAGGAGCCAGACTCCCCTTACCTGTCTCTCGCTCGGTCTTTCTCTTTCTCTCTCGATCTGTGTGTGTGTGGTGTGTGTGTGTGCGTGTGAACCTGGAGAAAGCACAATAACCCCTGATATTGCCTGTCATACTGTAAGGATCTAATGGTATTGCTATGAGACTAGTGCTGAGTTAATAGCCCTAATATAAACATTTAACCAACACATTAGTTGTAATAGGCTCTTGACTGTATAACACTGAATGCTCGAGCCATTTGGTCCATTAAAAACAAATGAATCCCATCTCTGAGCTGCATGTCATAGAATGAAACATTGCTAAACCCTCGCCAAAAACGTACTATAATTTCTCAGCATAGCAGTCAATTTCAAAGCACTCTGACTAAGACTGTTTATATTATTCATATCAACCAATGCTTGGCATAGTAATTAACATTTGAGACGCTAAATCCATCACATCATTGTTGCTTTCTTCGTGTTGATAGAGTATTAATAACCTTATTTCCATCCAGACAGAGTGGGTTTATACACCCTAGAGACAAAGGCTACACACTGATATTGAGTGGGGCGGTACAATAGGGAATCTCCTGAATTTGAATATAAATGCATGGTCTATCATGATTAATCTGAGCTCTATTGTGTAATAAGTTGTATAATTTATTAATTGCTCTATAATTTATCAATGTCATGCTGCTAATGAATTACCCAAGATTCCCTGCTGAGAGATGTGGTGCGCCACGGTTTTTAGATAGGCAACATGGTAGAATATTGATAGAAACTGCACTCCAATGAATTACATCATTAGTGCAAAGCTGCTGCATTTGAGAGTATGTGGCAAGCATGTGTGAACATACACCTTGAGGCGTAAACATGCTCTCCGGCTCCTAACAACTCTCTCTTAGATGGGAGGAAATGGAAGGGGAACATTTATTCAATTTGTCAAGTAATAGGGCCAATGTCATCTATTAATAATATGTCTTACGACACAAATTCTTTACAAATGTTCAATCAATGAAGAAAAATTATTTTGAGACGGTGGTAGATTTGGCCTGATGATGACTTTTATTTTGAAAGATTCATAATCTCATTTTAATTTCACGTAGACTAAACAGTGGCCTATGTCTTTATTTAAAATAGGTTACCTACTTTAAGATGCACTCTCAAACTTTTGTATCATTTCAGCCAGTAGTTTTGAAAGTGGTGCTCAAGAGCCAAAGGTTGTCCCCGTTTTTTGTGTACTACCTCATCAAATTGTGTACCATGTCATCCATTTCTTATGTTACATCAAAGACAGCACAGTATGTTGGCAGAAACTGCTTCTCCAATAGAAATCCCTAATCACACTCATAGGCAATGTCATGGTGATGTTGGCTAGTGGGCTGAAACAAGTCACTGAGTCTAAAGGGAACTGCAATGTCAAATCAAACACGGCCGTCAAATCAAAGACAGTGCTTCGATATAATGTTGGTTTTGAGGAAAATGAGAAGGTGTCAGTTTGTCACTTTCACGAGGTTGGAGTAAAAATATGTTAAACTACTTAATTAAGACGTTGGCTCGAATCTAGGTTGTGCCTTTAGATTTCAAGAAAATTAACAACTAAGGAAATTATGTCACTTCTCTCACTGACTTCTCAAACCCCAGCCTGCTCTGCTTGGTTTGTTTCGCAAGTGTTCCCAGGAAGTCTTGCGATGTTGCACCTCTGGGTTTAGAAACTCTGTGGTTACATGCCGCAATTTTTTTTTAAATATTTTTTTGCATTTCTGAAGTTGAAGTTATTTCCAATTCTTACTATATTTTACGAATTTGTTGTGCTCAAAATCCTGGATTAGGCAACTACCCAGTGGGCAAAAACTGGTTTAATCAACTTGTTTCCACGCTATTTCAATCAAATAAATCAATGTGATAACATTGAATCAATGTGGAAAACTGATTTGATTTGAAAAAAATAATCAACATAAGGGGATTTCGTATTTTTTCACCCAACTTTTATAACCTAAATCCAACGACATGGTGACATGTTTTGTTGATTTCACCTTGACTTTACATTAGTTGCCAACTCAACGATAACTAGACGTTGAACTGACATCTGTGCCCAATGGGTAATAACTCTTTGAATAGTTTATTATTAGCCTACATTCACCTGTAGACTACAGTCTTTGTTCAGTCAGAAGCGCCCAAGGTTATTCAGTGTGTGTGCCTTTACAAAGCCACAAGGTCGGCCGCTCTGACACAAAGGTGTCACAACAGAACACAACACAACACAACACACCAAAGAAGCAACCTTGCGACAACGCTTGAATTTAGCCTCCGTCATTCAGTTTTTGTTCTTGATGCTACAATTTGCCTCTAAATTGGCCAAATTACATTGTTGCTCTATATATAGATATACATGTAAAGCATGATCACGTAAATTTGTTTAGAAAATGTAAGTCTAGGCTAAAATTCTGCACACAACATGGTCAATAAACATGCCCCATAAGGCACTTAGTTTCATCTTGATGATGTTAGTTATGTTTATCTCATTAAAATCGTTACATTTACCAGGACTCTAAATCCTGTGGTAATTGCAGATCATTAATCATAACATCATTTTGATTTGAGTATACACCAGGTTGCACAGTGTGATACCTTGAAATGGCAACGGCTACAGTGCACTAACGTCGAATTGTGTTGCCTGCAATAAACAGCTAGTGGTCAATATACAATTCTAGAAATTCCTTTTACATTTTTTTTTTACTCAACCTTGCACAATAAAACATTAAAATATTGACCAGGCATTACCTGTATGGGGGACACGTTGCACTGTGTCTCATGCCAGGTAGCCTATTCGTCTCGCCTTTGTACCATTATTAAGTTATCTTTCAATTTTTATTTAATAACATATAGTAATGATCGGTCAAAGAGAGTCAGTCCTCTTTCGTTGTCCATCAATAAATAACTTCAGCAACGGATAGAATAGGCTTCAACCGAGGAACTCCAATATGGAGTTACAAGGCACACTTAATGTACGGGACTGTTGTCCGTGGCGCAGCATGCTATCCATGGCAACCGCTCACAGCGTACTCACTGACGCGGGTCTCTGCCCTGGGAGAGGGAACCTTGTCGGGTCCAGTAGCTCGTGCGACACCGTATGCACGGTTAATTCCCTTCACTTTTCGCCAAACAAATGAGTGGCACATGTCTGAAGGAAGAGGTAGCCTATTAACGACGGGGGTGAATGAACATGGAACTATGGACACAGACACACATATGACTGGTGTAACTTTTTTTTTTACACTGCTGGGCACCGCCGCCCCTCTTGCTTACCAAGCACGCTGTTCCGTTAAGGAGAAGCAAGATAAAGCCGTGGTTGGAACGCATTTTTCTGCCGCGCGCAGTGCCTCAGATTCCCGCTTCAGCCCGAAGTCAGCTTTCCTTCACGAAGACGCTATTCCTCCCGCACTGTATTCCCCAAAGCTAAGATAGGGTCCCATGTCCAACGCAGGCTCAGCTGCTACACCTGGGCTCCTTCAACACGCACCTGTCCTTTTACTTTTCCCGGGTTTGAGTCCAATCACTAGAACATTGGAAATCCATGAGAATGTACCGCATTACCATCCACGAAAAATAGTGTATGCAATTCCTGCTCAACCTGCAACCGTGTGAGTGAGAATGAAGTAGATGCTATCTGTTCGGCTGTATCAGTGTATATCCACCGGGGTGAAGCCGAGTTGATTAATGGAATCCTTGGCGTTGCTCATATCCGCGTGTGTGGACTGACAAGGAATCGTACACTGGCATTGACGTTTAAACAGTCTCTCTCTCTCTCTCTCTCTCTCTCTCTCTCTCTCTCTCTCTCTCTCTCTCTCTCTGCCCCTCATGCCTGTGCCCCCAACTATCTCTCTCTCTCTCTACCCCTCATGCCTGTGCCCCCAACTATCTCTCTCTCTCTACCCCTCATGCCTGTGCCCCCAACTATATCTCTCTCTACCCCTCATGCCTGTGCCCCCAACTATCTCTCTCTCTACCCCTCATGCCTGTGCCCCCAACTATCTCTCTCTCTCTCTCTCTCTACCCCTCATGCCTGTGCCCCCAACTATCTCTCTCTCTCTCTCTACCCCTCATGCCTGTGCCCCCAACTATCTCTCTCTCTCTCTACCCCTCATGCCTGTGCCCCAACTCTCTCTCACTCACTCTCTCTCTCTCTCTCTCTCTCTCTACCCCTCATGCCTGTGCCCCCAACTATCTCTCTCTCATGCCCTCACACTATTTCTCATCAGCAGTCAAGCAGAATATAGTCAAATCCACTGTGGTTCTACTAAACTAATTGACTGGTTTGCACTTTTGCACACATTATGTCAGTGGAACCAAGCATGTCATTATGTATGATGGCTGCTGTTTGGAAACCCATTTAATCCATTTAGGGAATGAAGATATTGATGCAAATGATTGGAATAAACTTTTCTATGACCTTCTGGAGACTAACAGACTGTCTCTGACCATTGTGGTTCACCTGCTGTGTGCAACAGGTGGTGATCATGACCATGTCACAGTCACATTTCAGTGTTAACCAATGCCAACACACATGGGGCATACATAACGTTTTCCTCAATGACATCTGAAGGACAGGAACTTCCCTTGTTGGTTAGGGCCGGTTCTGACTTTGTTATGTCAGTCCCGAAGCTGAATGGATCCCTTTTCATTCTGATGGACACATGAACGCTGTGAGCAGCTTGCTTGGCCCTGATGTAGTTTCCTGCAGGGTGTCTAGTCAATCTACAGCCTCGTTGAAGCTTATTGATGTACACAGTGAGCCTGGAGAGCACACGTGTGTCACCGGGTGCTGTGTGATTAATAAAAACATTTCCTATAACACAGTTCATTAGGAGCAGGTTAATGGGCCGGACTACTGGATATCTGGCCACTTCAGCATATTACTGCTGCTCACTGCTCGGCTCTACTTCCACTTCATTAGATAGAAACATAAAGTTCTGTCTGTCTGGTTCAGTCCGGTTCTGTCTGTCTGTCTGGTTGAGTCGGTCCGGTTGAGTCGGTCCGGTTCTGTCTGTCTGTCTGTCTGGTTCAGTCAGTCCGTCCGGTTCTGTCTGTCTGGTTTTGTCTGACTGGTTCAGTCAGTCCGTCCGGTTCTGTCTGTCTGGTTCGTCTGTCTGGTTCTGTCTGTCTGTCTGTCTAGTTCAGTCAGTCCGTCCGGTTCTGTCTGTCTGGTTCTTTCTGTCTGTCTGTCTGGTTCAGTCAGTCCGTCCGGGTCTGTCTGTCTGTCTGTCTGTCTGGTTCAGTCAGTCCGGTTCTGTCTGTCTGTCTGGTTCAGTCAGTCCGGTTCTGTCTGTCTGTCTGTCTGTCTGTCTGTCTGTCTGTCTGTCTGTCTGTCTGTCTGTCTGTGGTTCAGTCAGTCCGGTTCTGTCTGTCTGTCTGTCTGTCTGTCTGTGGTTCAGTCAGTCCGGTTCTGTCTGTCTGTCTGTCTGTCTGTCTGTCTGTCTGTCTGTCTGTCTGTCTGTCTGTCTGTCTGTCTGTCTGTCTGTCTGTCTGGTTCAGTCAGTCTGTCTGTCTGTCTGTCTGTCTGTCTGTCTGTCTGTCTGTCTGTCTGTCTGTCTGTCTGTCTGGTTCAGTGAGTCTGGTTCTGTCTGTCTGTCTGTCTGTGGTTCAGTCAGTCCGGTTCTGTCTGTCTGTCTGTCTGTCAGGTTCAGTCAGTCCGGTTCTGTCTGTCTGTCTGTCTGTCTGTCTGTCTGTCTGTCTGTCTGTCTGTCTGTCTGGTTCAGTCAGTCCGGGTCTGTCTGTCTGTCTGTCTGTCTGTCTGTCTGTCTGTCTGTCTGTCTGTCTGTCTGTCTGGTTCAGTCAGTTCGGTTCTGTCTGTCTGTCTGTCTGTCTGGTTCAGTCAGTCCGGTTCTGTCTGTCTGTCTGTCTGGTTCAGTCAGTCCGGTTCTGTCTGTCTGTCTGTCTGTCTGTCTGTCTGTCTGTCTGTCTGTCTGTCTGTCTGTCTGTCTGTCTGTCTGTCTGTCTGTCTGGTTCAGACAGTCCGGTTCTGTCTGTCTATCAGTGTACCTTTTTTTCTATCTGATAGATGATATCTTTTCCTCAGCTTCCTGCTTTCCTCTGGATCTCTAATGTTACTTTACCCTTTGACCATTGTGAACTTTGGAGTTGTCTTTATCTGTTAATCCAGCTTGTTTGGCTATCTATTAAGGTGATGTTACAGGGTTAATTGATCTCAGTTCAGGGGTTAATTAGCTATAAATGTGTGATGGCCAGAGACTCTACCCTCATACAAGACTGAGGTCAGAGGTGAGAGGTCACTGGAGGATAAGGTCTCTGTGGAGTGTGTCAATCAGCCATATGACTGAGACATCAAAGAGAAGGAGGTCTCTGACGTGCTCTCCTCTATCCATCTGACACACACACACACACACACACATTCAATAGTCCCCCTTTCTATTCTCATTACGCACCACTAAATGCTGATGAAGGTTAAGAATGAGTACCCAGGCTCAGGAGGGCTCTAGATGTCTGTTAGATTATTTTAGACTCTATAAACTTCTCTCTTTTTAATTGTATTCTGCCTCAGAGGCGTCCCTGTGTACCAGAGAGGGTCATGGAAGAAGCAGCAAGCCGTCTATAAAGGGATATCAGCTCCCCAACCCACTATCTAGTGGAACACCAGCCATAATAAAGTGTCTCTAAATCAGCACTGTTTCATTCATACATACGCATTCACCACCACACATTGTTATAGGCCCATAACTCAGTTTCTTTACTCACTCAAGATAAGCAGAGGCTGAATGCTAAAATAAGTCGTCATGCTACACCAGGGAATAGCATGTGTAACAATATATTCTCCCAGTCTAGTTTTATTCAAGACGTGAATCAGAATGGGGCGGCAGCGAAGCCTAGTGGTTAGAGCGTTGGACTAGCAACCGAAAGGTTGTACGATCCCTGACCTGTCAAGGTACAAATGTGTCGTTCTTCCCCTGAACAAGGCAGTTAACCAACTGTTCCTAGGCTGTCATTGTTCTTAACTGACTTACCTAGTTAAATAAGACATGCCAGACAGGAATGTGTGTTTGTGTTAATATGTACTGAGTCTACTTTTCTTCCAGACTCCAACAATAGTTCTCTAACATGTAATCCTATTTCACTGTGTAATTCAATTTGAATGAGGCGCTGCAGGCGACAGCCAGGCAGAGGGAGCATGGTGAGAGCTGGTCTGGGGAATACTGGTGTGATCAGTGAGGTGTGGGTGCCCTCTAGTGTCCTAGGTTTGGACACACCCTGCTGGCATAGTGGCTTAATTAAGGGTCAAACTCAAGCTGCCAGATCCAATGTTTTGGTTAATACTATATACTGAAATATTTATCATTTTAATTGAATGTTGGCATTACTCAGTACATTTGTGTCTTAGTTAAGTCCAGTCAACAATCTTTAGAAAACAGTAGCCATTTAAACAGTTAACACTAGGGGGAGCTATTGTAGCATGTGAATCTGTCAGGCATTTACCGGCAGTGAGGCTGATGTAGGTACAGGTAACTGCCAAAATAATGAAAACACTTGAGTAAATGAGGGATACAAAGTATAATGAAAGAAGCTGCTTCCACACAGGTGTGGTTCCTGAGTTATTTAAGCAAATAAAATCCCATTATTCTTTGAGTCATGTTTAAAAATGTTGGGCAGGCCATTATTTTGGCTACCATGGCTATGCCCCCATAGGATGACAATGCCCCCATCCCCAGTCCACGAGTGCTCAAATCAAATCAAATTGTATTTGTCACAGGTGCCGAATACAACCTTACAGTGAAATAATTACTTTACAAGCCAACATTTACCAACATTACAGCAAGAAAATCCCCCACAAAAGTAAGAGATAAGAATAACAAATAATTCAAGAGCAGCAGAAAATAACAATACCGGGGCTATATACAGGGGGTACTCACTGAATGATTTGATGAGCATGAAAACCACATGCCATGGCCATCTGTCACCAGATCTCAACCCAATTGAACACTTATGGGAGATTCTGGAACGGTACCTGAGACAGTGTTTTCCAACACCATCAATAGAACAGCAAATGATCGAATTGCTTGTGGAAGAATAATGTTGCATCCCTACATTAGAGTTCCAGACACTTGTAGAATCTATGTCAAGGCACATTGAAGCTGTTCTGGTGGCTCATTGTGGCCCAACACCTTATTAAGACACTTTATGTTGGTGTTCCCTTTATTATGGCAGTTACTTGTATGTATGTAGGTGCATCTGACATGGGATCATTTAATATGTTACAAGGTAACATTTTTATTTAACTTGGCAAGTCAGTTAAGTACAAATTCTTATTTTCAATGATGGCCTAGGAACAGTGGGTTAACTGCTTTGTTCAGAGCGACAGAGTTTCACCTTGTCGGCTTGGGGATTCGATCTTGCAACCTTTACGGTTACTAGTCCGACACTCTAACCACTAGGCTACCTGCCGCCCCAACATGTCTGTGTATATTCTGTCTAATAGTATCTCCTGCTGTTAGAAACACATCATCTGAAATAATAGGGGAGTTTTTATTTTTGGCTGGGCCTTGGGTGGTTGGTTGGGATGAATCAAACTTCAACAGTCTCTGCCAAGTCTTCCAGCTAAGTGCTTCCCTCATCAGAGAGTCTGTTTCACCTGTAATCTACAAGTAAAAAATTTTGTGAAAGGAAAATGCTGAGGAGAAACAAAATATAATGTCAGTAGAGGGGAAGGTGGTCTGGTTGTCATCAGCAGCAGTAGAGGGGAAGGTGGTCTGGTTGTCATCAGCAGCAGTAGAGGGGAAGGTGGTCGGGTTGTCATCAGCAGCAGTAGAGGGGAAGGTGGTCAGGTTGTCATCAACAGCAGTAGAGGGGAAGGTGGTCTGGTTGTCATCAGCAGCAGTAGAGGGGAAGGTGGTCTGGTTGTCATCAGCAGCAGTAGAGGGGAAGGTGGTCTGGTTGTCATCAGCAGCAGTAGAGGGGAAGGTGGTCTGGTTGTCATCAGCAGCAGTAGAGGGGAAGGTGGTCTGGTTGTCATCAGCAGCAGTAGAGGGGAAGGTGGTCTGGTTGTCATCAGCAGCAGTAGAGGGGAAGGTGGTCTGGTTGTCATCAGCAGCAGTAGAGGGGAAGGTGGTCTGGTTGTCATCAGCAGCAGTAGAGGGGAAGGTGGTCTGGTTGTCATCAGCAGCAGTAGAGGGGAAGGTGGTCTGGTTGTCATCAGCAGCAGTAGAGGGGAAGGTGGTCTGGTTGTCATCAGCAGCAGTAGAGGGGAAGGTGGTCTGGTTGTCATCAGCAGCAGTAGAGGGGAAGGTGGTCTGGTTGTCATCAGCAGCAGTAGAGGGGAAGGTGGTCTGGTTGTCATCAGCAGCAGTAGAGGGGAAGGTGGTCTGGTTGTCATCAGCAGCAGTAGAGGGGAAGGTGGTCTGGTTGTCATCAGCAGCAGTAGAGGGGAAGGTGGTCTGGTTGTCATCAGCAGCAGTAGAGAGGAAGGTGGTTTGGTTGTCATCAGCAGCAGTAGCAGAGTTACACCTGAATCTCTCTCTCTCTCCCTATCTCTCTCTCTCTCTCTCTCTCTCTCTCCCTATCTCTCTCTCTCTCTCTCTCTCTCTCTCTCTTTCTCTCTCTCTCTCTCTCTCTCTCTCTCTCTCTCACTTCAAGTCTCTGACAATCTCCTGGGATTTCACAACTATAGGATCCACTTTTCACTGACATTGCGTTGTTCTGTTATAACTCAATAGTTCATCCTGCCCCGTGGTATTCCACGTGTGGCTGACTTGAAAGTCAACAAGGGCAAGGGGGGCAGGTAGCCTAGCGGTTAGGAGCGTTGGGTCAGTTACCAAAAGGTTGCTGGATCAATTCCTTGAGCCTAGATGAAAAATCTGTCAATGTAATCTTGAGCAAGGCATTTTACCCTAGTTGTTCTGGATAAGAGTGTAAAAGTACTTTAAACTACTACTTAAGACATTTTTTGGGGGGTAACTTTACTATTTATTTTTGACAACTTTTACTTTTACTTCACTACATTCCTGAAGAAAATAATGTACTTTTTACTCCATACATTTTCCCTGACACCCAAAAGTACTTTACAGGAAAATGGTCCACTTATCAAGAGAACATCCCTGGTCATCCCTACTGCCGCTGATCTGGCGGACTCACTAAACACAAATGCTTTGTTTGCAAATTAATTTCAGAGTGTTGTAGTGTGCCCCTGGCTATCTGTAAATTTAAAAAAAACTAGAATAATATGAGGAATTAGAAATTATAATTCCATTTACTTTTGATACTTAAGTATATTTAAAACCAAGTACTCTTAGACTTTTACTCAAGTCATTTTTACTGGGTGACTTTCACTTTTACTTGAGTCATTTTCAATTAAGGTATCTTTACTTTGACTCAAGTATGACTTTTGAGTTTGTTTTCCACCACTGGTAAAAGGGGGGAAAGAAGAGTGGAGAAGTGGATTTGTAGGGATAAAGGAAAGAGGATGGAAGGAGGTCTAAATCTCCAGCTCTGTTGAGGCTCAGGCTCCATTAATCCTGATAGATCCCTCCTTTATTTATGTTTCATTTCCTCCTCTCTTCCTCTGAGAGAGCAAGGGGAAGAGAACCCACCAGCCGTGGTTCCGCCTCTACTCTCGCTTTCACTTTCCCATAACCACCGTTGGTCCCTGCGCTCACAGCCTTCCGTCTTTCTTTG
Organism: Oncorhynchus kisutch; assembly: GCF_002021735.2. Classification (NCBI taxonomy): domain Eukaryota; kingdom Metazoa; phylum Chordata; class Actinopteri; order Salmoniformes; family Salmonidae; genus Oncorhynchus; species Oncorhynchus kisutch. Next base: position 66,312,661 of record NC_034183.2, read on the forward strand.
TGGTTTGTGAAAGATTGTGTCTGTGCATTGAGTGCTTATGTGTGTTTTCTTTGTGTTTCCCCAGAGGTCTATTTTTCCCGAAGCTGTCCCATGTTGAGTATCAGCCCCCTGTCTCCCCCTGGCTCTGCCTGCAAATCTAATAGAAAGTTAATGTTGGGTAAGTGGGCCACAGTGGGTTAATTGAGTCTAATAGAAAGTTAATGTTGGGTAAGTGGGCCACAGTGGGTTAATTGAGTCTAATAGAAAGTTCATGTTGGGTAAGTGGGCCACAGTGGGTTAATTGAGTCTAATAGAAAGTTCATGTTGGGTAAGTGGGCCACAGTGGGTTAATTGAGTCTAATAGAGAGTTAATGTTGGGTAAGTGGGCCACAGTGGGTTAATTGAGTCTAATAGAAAGTTCATGTTGGGTAAGTGGGCCACAGTGGGTTAATTGAGTCTAATAGAAAGTTCATGTTGGGTAAGTGGGCCACAGTGGGTTAATTGAGTCTAATAGAGAGTTAATGTTGGGTAAGTGGGCCACAGTGGGTTAATTGAGTCTAATAGAGAGTTAATGTTGGGTAAGTGGGCCACGGTGGGTTAATTGAGTCTAATAGAGAGTTAATGTTGGGTAAGTGGGCCACAGTGGGTTAATTGAGTCTAATACGGAATTAATGTTGGGTAAGTGGGCCACAGTGGGTTAATTGAGTCTAATAGAGAGTTAATGTTGGGTAAGTGGGCCACAGTGGGTTAATTGAGTCTAATAGAAAGTTAATGTTGGGTAAGTGGGCCACGGTGTGTTAATTGAGTCTAATAGAAAGTTAATGTTGGGTAAGTGGGCCACGGTGGGTTAATTGAGTCTAATAGAAAGTTAATGTTGGGTAAGTGGACCACGGTGGGTTAATTGAGTCTAATAGAAAGTTAATGTTGGGTAAGTGGACCACGGTGGGTTAATTGAGTCTAATAAAAAGTTCATGTTGGGTAAGTGGGCCACAGTGGGTTAATTGAGTCTAATAAAAAGTTCATGTTGGGTAAGTGGACCACGGTGGGTTAATTGAGTCTAATAAAAAGTTCATGTTGGGTAAGTGGGCCACGGTGGGTTAATTGAGTCTAATAAAATGTTCATGTTGGGTAAGTGGACCACGGTGGGTTAATTGAGTCTAATAGAAAGTTAATGTTGGGTAAGTGGGCCACGGTGGGTTAATTGAGTCTCTTAGAAAGTTAATGTTGGGTAAGTGGACCACGGTGGGTTAATTGAGTCTAATAGAAAGTTAATGTTGGGTAAGTGGGCCACGGTGGGTTAATTGAGTCTCATAGAAAGTTAATGTTGGGTAAGTGGACCACGGTGGGTTAATTGAGTCTCATAGAAAGTTAATGTTGGGTAAGTGGGCCACGGTGGGTTAATTGAGTCTCATAGAAAGTTAATGTTGGGTAAGTGGGCCACGGTGGGTTAATTGAGTCTCATAGAAAGTTAATGTTGGGTAAGTGGGCCACGGTGGGTTAATTGAGTCTCATAGAAAGTTAATGTTGGGTAAGTGGGCCACGGTGGGTTAATTGAGTCTCATAGAAAGTTAATGTTGGGTAAGTGGACCACGGTGGGTTAATTGAGTCTAATAGAAAGTTCATGTTGGGTAAGTGGACCACGGTGGGTTAATTGAGTCTCATAGAAAGTTAATGTTGGGTAAGTGGGCCACGGTGGGTTAATTGAGTCTCATAGAAAGTTAATGTTGGGTAAGTGGGCCACGGTGGGTTAATTGAGTCTCATAGAAAGTTAATGTTGGGTAAGTGGGCCACGGTGGGTTAATTGAGTCTCATAGAAAGTTAATGTTGGGTAAGTGGGCCACGGTGGGTTAATTGAGTCTCATAGAAAGTTAATGTTGGGTAAGTGGGCCACGGTGGGTTAATTGAGTCACAACAGGAGGACAGAAGATTTTGAAAGCTTGTCATTTTTTTTCTTCTGTTATTGTCTAGGAGTGGATTACTTCCATTCATACTGACAGTCCAACCCAGTGCTCTGTGGAATTACTCCTTTAATTTCAGACATGTTTAGTTTTTTCTTGTTCTGTGAAATCTATAGTCCAGATAGAGCTGTTACTATGAGCCAGAGGCATATAGAGAGAAAGACAGAGAGACAGGGAAGAAGTGAATGGGAGGCATATAGAGAGAAAGACAGAGAGACAGGGAAGAAGTGAATGGGAGGCATATAGAGAGAAAGACAGAGAGACAGGGAAGAAGTGAATGGGAGGCATATAGAGAGAAAGACAGAGAGACAGGGAAGAAGTGAATGGGAGGCATATAGAGAGAAAGACAGAGAGACAGGGAAGAAGTGAATGGGAGGCATATAGAGAGAACGATGGAGAGACAGGGAAGAAGTGAATGGGAGGCATATAGAGAGAAAGACAGAGAGACAGGGAAGAAGTGAATGGGAGGCATATAGAGAGAAAGACAGAGAGACAGGGAAGAAGTGAATGGGAGGCATATAGAGAGAAAGACAGAGAGACAGAGAAGAAGTGAATGGGAGGCATATAGAGAGAAAGACAGAGAGACAGGGAAGAAGTGAATGGGAGGCATATAGAGAGAACGATGGAGAGACAGGGAAGAAGTGAATGGGAGGCATATAGAGAGAAAGACAGAGAGACAGGGAAGAAGTGAATGGGAGGCATATAGAGAGAACGACAGAGAGACAGGGAAGAAGTGAATGGGAGGCATATAGAGAGAAAGACAGAGAGACAGGGAAGAAGTGAATGGGAGGCATATAGAGAGAACGATGGAGAGACAGGGAAGAAGTGAATGGGAGGCATATAGAGAGAACGACAGAGAGACAGGGAAGAAGTGAATGGGAGGCATATAGAGAGAAAGACAGAGAGACAGGGAAGAAGTGAATGGGAGGCATATAGAGAGAAAGACAGAGAGACAGGGAAGAAGTGAATGGGAGGCATATAGAGAGAAAGACAGAGAGACAGGGAAGAAGTGAATGGGAGGCATATAGAGAGAAAGACAGAGAGACAGGGAAGAAGTGAATGGGAGGCATATAGAGCGAAAGACAGAGAGACAGGGAAGAAGTGAATGGGAGGCATATAGAGAGAACGATGGAGAGACAGGGAAGAAGTGAATGGGAGGCATATAGAGAGAAAGACAGAGAGACAGGGAAGAAGTGAATGGGAGGCATATAGAGAGAAAGACAGAGAGACAGGGAAGAAGTGAATGGGAGGCATATAGAGAGAAAGACAGAGAGACAGAGAAGAAGTGAATGGGAGGCATATAGAGAGAAAGACAGAGAGACAGGGAAGAAGTGAATGGGAGGCATATAGAGAGAACGATGGAGAGACAGGGAAGAAGTGAATGGGAGGCATATAGAGAGAAAGACAGAGAGACAGGGAAGAAGTGAATGGGAGGCATATAGAGAGAACGACAGAGAGACAGGGAAGAAGTGAATGGGAGGCATATAGAGAGAAAGACAGAGAGACAGGGAAGAAGTGAATGGGAGGCATATAGAGAGAACGATGGAGAGACAGGGAAGAAGTGAATGGGAGGCATATAGAGAGAACGACAGAGAGACAGGGAAGAAGTGAATGGGAGGCATATAGAGAGAAAGACAGAGAGACAGGGAAGAAGTGAATGGGAGGCATATAGAGAGAAAGACAGAGAGACAGGGAAGAAGTGAATGGGAGGCATATAGAGAGAAAGACAGAGAGACAGGGAAGAAGTGAATGGGAGGCATATAGAGAGAAAGACAGAGAGACAGGGAAGAAGTGAATGGGAGGCATATAGAGAGAAAGACAGAGAGACAGGGAAGAAGTGAATGGGAGGCATATAGAGAGAACGACAGAGAGACAGGGAAGAAGTGAATGGGAGGCATATAGAGAGAAAGACAGAGAGACAGGGAAGAAGTGAATGGGAGGCATATAGAGAGAACGATGGAGAGACAGGGAAGAAGTGAATGGGAGGCATATAGAGAGAAAGACAGAGAGACAGGGAAGAAGTGAATGGGAGGCATATAGAGAGAACGACAGAGAGACAGGGAAGAAGTGAATGGGAGGCATATAGAGAGAAAGACAGAGAGACAGGGAAGAAGTGAATGGGAGGCATATAGAGAGAACGATGGAGAGACAGGGAAGAAGTGAATGGGAGGCATATAGAGAGAACGACAGAGAGACAGGGAAGAAGTGAATGGGAGGCATATAGAGAGAAAGACAGAGAGACAGGGAAGAAGTGAATGGGAGGCATATAGAGAGAAAGACAGAGAGACAGGGAAGAAGTGAATGGGAGGCATATAGAGAGAAAGACAGAGAGACAGGGAAGAAGTGAATGGGAGGCATATAGAGAGAAAGACAGAGAGACAGGGAAGAAGTGAATGGGAGGCATATAGAGAGAAAGACAGAGAGACAGGGAAGAAGTGAATGGGAGGCATATAGAGAGAAAGACAGAGAGACAGGGAAGAAGTGAATGGGAGGCATATAGAGAGAAAGACAGAGAGACAGGGAAGAAGTGAATGGGAGGCATATAGAGAGAAAGACAGAGAGACAGGGAAGAAGTGAATGGGAGGCATATAGAGAGAAAGACAGAGGGACAGGGAAGAAGTGAATGGGAGGCATATAGAGAGAAAGACGGAGAGACAGGGAAGAAGTGAATGGGAGGCATATAGAGAGAACGACGGAGAGACAGGGAAGAAGTGAATGGGAGGCATATAGAGAGAAAGACAGAGAGACAGGGAAGAAGTGAATGGGAGGCATATAGAGAGAACGACAGAGAGACAGGGAAGAAGTGAATGGGAGGCATATAGAGAGAAAGACGGAGAGACAGGGAAGAAGTGAATGGGAGGCATATAGAGAGAACGATGGAGAGACAGGGAAGAAGTGAATGGGAGGCATATAGAGAGAACGACAGAGAGACAGGGAAGAAGTGAATGGGAGGCATATAGAGAGAAAGACAGAGAGACAGGGAAGAAGTGAATGGGAGGCATATAGAGAGAAAGACAGAGAGACAGGGAAGAAGTGAATGGGAGGCATATAGAGAGAAAGACAGAGAGACAGGGAAGAAGTGAATGGGAGGAATATAGAGAGAAAGACAGAGAGACAGGGAAGAAGTGAATGGGAGGCATATAGAGAGAAAGACAGAGAGACAGGGAAGAAGTGAATGGGAGGCATATAGAGAGAAAGACAGAGAGACAGGGAAGAAGTGAATGGGAGGCATATAGAGAGAAAGACAGAGAGACAGGGAAGAAGTGAATGGGAGGCATATAGAGAGAAAGACAGAGAGACAGGGAAGAAGTGAATGGGAGGCATATAGAGAGAAAGACAGAGAGACAGGGAAGAAGTGAATGGGAGGCATATAGAGAGAAAGACAGAGGGACAGGGAAGAAGTGAATGGGAGGCATATAGAGAGAAAGACAGAGAGACAGGGAAGAAGTGAATGGGAGGCATATAGAGAGAACGATGGAGAGACAGGGAAGAAGTGAATGGGAGGCATATAGAGAGAAAGACAGAGAGACAGGGAAGAAGTGAATGGGAGGCATATAGAGAGAAAGACAGAGACAGGGAAGAAGTGAATGGGAGGCATATAGAGAGAAAGACAGAGAGACAGGGAAGAAGTGAATGGGAGGCATATAGAGAGAAAGACAGAGAGACAGGGAAGAAGTGAATGGGAGGCATATAGAGAGAAAGATGGAGAGACAGGGAAGAAGTGAATGGGAGGCATATAGAGAGAAAGACAGAGAGACAGGGAAGAAGTGAATGGGAGACATCTAGAGAGAAAGACAGAGAGACAGGGAAGAAGTGAATGGGAGGCATATAGAGAGAAAGACAGAGAGACAGGGAAGAAGTGAATGGGAGGCATATAGAGAGAAAGACAGAGAGACAGGGAAGAAGTGAATGGGAGGCATATAGAGAGAAAGACAGAGAGACAGGGAAGAAGTGAATGGGAGGCGTATAGAGAGAAAGACAGAGAGACAGGGAAGAAGTGAATGGGAGGCATATAGAGAGAAAGACAGAGAGACAGGGAAGAAGTGAATGGGAGGGCATATAGAGAGAAAGACAGAGAGACAGGGAAGAAGTGAATGGGAGGCATATAGAGAGAAAGACAGAGAGACAGGGAAGAAGTGAATGGGAGGCATATAGAGAGAAAGACAGAGAGACAGAAGAAGTGAATGGGAGGCATATAGAGAGAAAGACAGAGAGACAGGGAAGAAGTGAATGGGAGGCATATAGAGAGAAAGACAGAGAGACAGGGAAGAAGTGAATGGGAGGCATATAGAGAGAAAGACAGAGAGACAGGGAAGAAGTGAATGGGAGGCATATAGAGAGAAAGATGGAAAGACAGAGAAGAAGTGAATGGGAGGCATATAGAGAGAAAGATGGAGAGACAGAGAAGAAGTGAATGGGAGGCATATAGAGAGAAAGATGGAGAGACAGAGAAGAAGTGAATGGGAGGCATATAGAGAGAAAGACAGAGAGACAGGGAAGAAGTGAATGGGAGGCATATAGAGAGAAAGACAGAGAGACAGAGAAGAAGTGAATGGGAGGCATATAGAGAGAACGATGGAGAGACAGAGAAGAAGTGAATGGGAGGCATATAGAGAGAAAGATGGAGAGACAGGGAAGAAGTGAATGGGAGGCATATAGAGAGAAAGACAGAGAGACAGGGAAGAAGTGAATGGGAGGCATATAGAGAGAACGACAGAGAGACAGGGAAGAAGTGAATGGGAGGCATATAGAGAGAAAGACAGAGAGACAGGGAAGAAGTGAATGGGAGGCATATAGAGAGAACGATGGAGAGACAGGGAAGAAGTGAATGGGAGGCATATAGAGAGAACGACAGAGAGACGGAAGAAGTGAATGGGAGGCATATAGAGAGAAAGACAGAGAGACAGGGAAGAAGTGAATGGGAGGCATATAGAGAGAAAGACAGAGAGACAGGGAAGAAGTGAATGGGAGGCATATAGAGAGAAAGACAGAGAGACAGGGAAGAAGTGAATGGGAGGCATATAGAGAGAAAGACAGAGAGACAGGGAAGAAGTGAATGGGAGGCATATAGAGAGAAAGACAGAGAGACAGGGAAGAAGTGAATGGGAGGCATATAGAGAGAAAGACAGAGAGACAGGGAAGAAGTGAATGGGAGGCATATAGAGAGAAAGACAGAGAGACAGGGAAGAAGTGAATGGGAGGCATATAGAGAGAAAGACAGAGAGACAGGGAAGAAGTGAATGGGAGGCATATAGAGAGAAAGACAGAGAGACAGGGAAGAAGTGAATGGGAGGCATATAGAGAGAAAGACAGAGAGACAGGGAAGAAGTGAATGGGAGGCATATAGAGAGAAAGACAGAGGGACAGGGAAGAAGTGAATGGGAGGCATATAGAGAGAAAGACAGAGAGACAGGGAAGAAGTGAATGGGAGGCATATAGAGAGAACGATGGAGAGACAGGGAAGAAGTGAATGGGAGGCATATAGAGAGAAAGACAGAGAGACAGGGAAGAAGTGAATGGGAGGCATATAGAGAGAACGACAGAGAGACAGGGAAGAAGTGAATGGGAGGCATATAGAGAGAAAGACAGAGAGACAGGGAAGAAGTGAATGGGAGGCATATAGAGAGAACGATGGAGAGACAGGGAAGAAGTGAATGGGAGGCATATAGAGAGAACGACAGAGAGACAGGGAAGAAGTGAATGGGAGGCATATAGAGAGAAAGACAGAGAGACAGGGAAGAAGTGAATGGGAGGCATATAGAGAGAAAGACAGAGAGACAGGGAAGAAGTGAATGGGAGGCATATAGAGAGAAAGACAGAGAGACAGGGAAGAAGTGAATGGGAGGAATATAGAGAGAAAGACAGAGAGACAGGGAAGAAGTGAATGGGAGGCATATAGAGAGAAAGACAGAGAGACAGGGAAGAAGTGAATGGGAGGCATATAGAGAGAAAGACAGAGAGACAGGGAAGAAGTGAATGGGAGGCATATAGAGAGAAAGACAGAGAGACAGGGAAGAAGTGAATGGGAGGCATATAGAGAGAAAGACAGAGAGACAGGGAAGAAGTGAATGGGAGGCATATAGAGAGAAAGACAGAGAGACAGGGAAGAAGTGAATGGGAGGCATATAGAGAGAAAGACAGAGGGACAGGGAAGAAGTGAATGGGAGGCATATAGAGAGAAAGACAGAGAGACAGGGAAGAAGTGAATGGGAGGCATATAGAGAGAACGATGGAGAGACAGGGAAGAAGTGAATGGGAGGCATATAGAGAGAAAGACAGAGAGACAGGGAAGAAGTGAATGGGAGGCATATAGAGAGAAAGACAGAGACAGGGAAGAAGTGAATGGGAGGCATATAGAGAGAAAGACAGAGAGACAGGGAAGAGTGAATGGGAGGCATATAGAGAGAAAGACAGAGAGACAGGGAAGAAGTGAATGGGAGGCATATAGAGAGAAAGATGGAGAGACAGGGAAGAACTGAATGGGAGGCATATAGAGAGAAAGACAGAGAGACAGGGAAGAAGTGAATGGGAGGCATCTAGAGAGAAAGACAGAGAGACAGGGAAGAAGTGAATGGGAGGCATATAGAGAGAAAGACAGAGAGACAGGGAAGAAGTGAATGGGAGGCATATAGAGAGAAGACAGAGAGACAGGGAAGAAGTGAATGGGAGGCATATAGAGAGAAAGACAGAGAGACAGGGAAGAAGTGAATGGGAGGCGTATAGAGAGAAAGACAGAGAGACAGGGAAGAAGTGAATGGGAGGCATATAGAGAGAAAGACAGAGAGACAGGGAAGAAGTGAATGGGAGGCATATAGAGAGAAAGACAGAGAGACAGGGAAGAGAAGTGAATGGGAGGCATATAGAGAGAAAGACAGAGGACAGGGAAGAAGTGAATGGGACGGCCATCATAGAGAGAAGACAGAGAGACGGGAAGAAGTGAATGGGAGGCATATAGAGAGAAAGACAGAGAGACAGAAGAAGTGAATGGGAGGCATATAGAGAGAAAGACAGAGAGACAGGGAAGAAGTGAATGGGAGGCATATAGAGAGAAAGACAGAGAGACAGGGAAGAAGTGAATGGGAGGCATATAGAGAGAAAGACAGAGAGACAGGGAAGAAGTGAATGGGAGGCATTTAGAGAGAAAGATGGAAAGACAGAGAAGAAGTGAATGGGAGGCATATAGAGAGAAGGATGGAGAGACAGAGAAGAAGTGAATGGGAGGCATATAGAGAGAAAGATGGAGAGACAGAGAAGAAGTGAATGGGAGGCATATAGAGAGAAAGACAGAGAGACAGGGAAGAAGTGAATGGGAGGCATATAGAGAGAAAGACAGAGAGACAGAGAAGAAGTGAATGGGAGGCATATAGAGAGAACGATGGAGAGACAGAGAAGAAGTGAATGGGAGGCATATAGAGAGAAAGATGGAGAGACAGGGAAGAAGTGAATGGGAGGCATATAGAGAGAAAGACAGAGAGACAGGGAAGAAGTGAATGGGAGGCATATAGAGAGAACGACAGAGAGACAGGGAAGAAGTGAATGGGAGGCATATAGAGAGAAAGACGGAGAGACAGGGAAGAAGTGAATGGGAGGCATATAGAGAGAACGATGGAGAGACAGGGAAGAAGTGAATGGGAGGCATATAGAGAGAACGACAGAGAGACGGAAGAAGTGAATGGGAGGCATATAGAGAGAAAGACAGAGAGACAGGGAAGAAGTGAATGGGAGGCATATAGAGAGAAAGACAGAGAGACAGGGAAGAAATGAATGGGAGGCATATAGAGAGAAAGACAGAGAGACAGGGAAGAAGTGAATGGGAGGCATATAGAGAGAAAGACAGAGAGACAGGGAAGAAGTGAATGGGAGGCATATAGAGAGAAAGACAGAGAAGGACAGGGAAGAAGTGAATGGGAGGCATATAGAGAGAAAGACAGAGAGACAGGGAAGAAGTGAATGGGAGGCATATAGAGAGAAAGACAGAGAGACAGGGAAGAAGTGAATGGGAGGCATATAGAGAGAAAGACAGAGAGACAGGGAAGAAGTGAATGGGAGGCATATAGAGAGAAAGACAGAGGGACAGGGAAGAAGTGAATGGGAGGCATATAGAGAGAAAGACAGAGAGACAGGGAAGAAGTGAATGGGAGGCATATAGAGAGAACGATGGAGAGACAGGGAAGAAGTGAATGGGAGGCATATAGAGAGAAAGACAGAGAGACAGGGAAGAAGTGAATGGGAGGCATATAGAGAGAAAGACAGAGACAGGGAAGAAGGTGAATGGGAGGCATATAGAGAGAAAGACAGAGAGACAGGGAAGAAGTGAATGGGAGGCATATAGAGAGAAAGACAGAGAGACAGGGAAGAAGTGAATGGGAGGCATATAGAGAGAAAGATGGAGAGACAGGGAAGAACTGAATGGGAGGCATATAGAGAGAACGACAGAGAGACAGGAAGAAGTGAATGGGAGGCATCTAGAGAGAAAGACAGAGAGACAGGGAAGAAGTGAATGGGAGGCATATAGAGAGAAAGACAGAGAGACAGGGAAGAAGTGAATGGGAGGCATATAGAGAGAAAGACAGAGAGACAGGGAAGAAGTGAATGGGAGGCATATAGAGAGAAAGACAGAGAGACAGGGAAGAAGTGAATGGGAGGCGTATAGAGAGAAAGACAGAGAGACAGGGAAGAAGTGAATGGGAGGCATATAGAGAGAACGACAGAGAGACAGGGAAGAAGTGAATGGGAGGCATATAGAGAGAAAGACAGAGAGACAGGGAAGAAGTGAATGGGAGGCATATAGAGAGAAAGATGGAAAGACAGAGAAGAAGTGAATGGGAGGCATATAGAGAGAAAGATGGAGAGACAGAGAAGAAGTGAATGGGAGGCATATAGAGAGGAAAGATGGAGAGACAGAGAAGAAGTGAATGGGGAGGCATATAGAGAGAAAGACAGAGAGACAGGGAAGAAGTGAATGGGAGGCCATATAGAGAGAAAGACGGAGAGACAGAGAAGAAGTGAATGGGAGGGCATAGTAGAGAGAACGATGGAGAGACAGAGAAGAAGTGAATGGGAGGCATATAGAGAGAAAGATGGAGAGACAGGGAAGAACGTGAATGGGAGGCATATAGAGAGAAAGACAGAGAGACAGGGAAGAAGTGAATGGGAGGCATATAGAGAGAACGACAGAGAGACAGGGAAGAAGTGAATGGGAGGCATATAGAGAGAAAGACAGAGAGACAGGGAAGAAGTGAATGGGAGGCATATAGAGAGAACGATGGAGAGACAGGGAAGGAAGTGAATGGGAGGCATATAGAGAGAACGACAGAGAGATTGGAAGAAGTGAATGGGAGGCATATAGAGAGAAAGACAGAGAGACAGGGAAGAAGTGAATGGGAGGCATATAGAGAGAAAGACAGAGAGACAGGGAAGAAGTGAATGGAGGCTATAGAGAGAAAGACAGAGAGACAGGAAGAAGTGAATGGGAGGCATATAGAGAGAAAGACAGAGAGACAGGGAAGAAGTGAATGGGAGGCATATAGAGAGAAAAGACAGAGGGACAGGGAAGAAGTGAATGGGAGGCATATAGAGAGAAAGACAGAGAGACGGGAAGAAGTGAATGGGAGGCATATAGAGAGAAGACAGAGAGACAGGGAAGAAGTGAGGGGAGGCATATAGAGGAGAAAGACAGAGGGACAGGGATGAAGTGAATGGGAGGCATATAGAGAGAAAGACAGAGAGACAGGGAAGAAGTGAATGGGAGGCATATAGAGAGAACGATGGAGAGACAGGGAAGAAGTGAATGGGAGGCATATAGGGAGAAAGACAGAGAGACAGGGAAGAAGTGAATGGGAGGCATATAGAGAGAAAGACAGATCACTGGACGAAGTGAATGGGAGGCATATAGAGAGAAGACAGAGAGACAGGGAAGAAGTGAATGGGAGCATATAGAGAGAACGATGGAGAGACAGAGAAGAAGTGAATGGGAGGCATATAGAGAGAAAGATGGAGAGACAGGGAAGAAGTGAATGGGAGGCATATAGAGAGAAAGACAGAGAGACAGGGAAGAAGTGAATGGGAGGCATATAGAGAGAACGACCAGAGAGACAGGGAAGAAGTGAATGGGAGGCATATAGAGAGAAAGACAGAGAGACAGGGAAGAAGTGAATGGGAGCATATAGAGAGATACGATGGAGAGACAGGGAAGAAGTGAATGGGAGGCATATAGAGAGAACGACAGAGAGAGCGGAGAAGTGAATGGGAGGCATATAGAGAGAAAGACAGAGAGACAGGGAAGAAGTGAATGGGAGGCATATAGAGAGAAAGACGAGAGACAGGAAGAAGTGAATGGGAGGCATATAGAGAGAAAGACAGAGAGACAGGGGAAGGAAGTGAATGGGAGGCATATAGAGAGAAAGACAGAGAGACAGGGAAGAAGTGATGGGAGCATATAGAGAGAAGAAAGACAGAGAGACAGGGAGGAAGTGAATGGGAGGCATATAGAGAGAAAGACAGAGAGACAGGGAAGAAGTGAATGGGAGGCATATAGAGAGAAAGAAACAGAGAGGACAGGGAAGAAGTGAATGGGAGTCATATAGAGAGAAAGACAGAGAGACAGGGAAGAGTGAATGGGAGGCATATAGAGAGAAAGGACAGACGAGACAGGGAAGAAGTGAATGGGAAGGCCAATTATATGAGAAGAAAGACAGAGAGAAGCGGGAAAGAAGTGAATGGGAGGCATAGTAGAGACGAAAGACAGGAGGACAGGGAAGAAGTGAATGGGAGGCATATAGAGAGAAAAGACAGAGAGTACAGGGAAGAAAGTGAATGGGAGGCATATAGAGAGAAGACCAGAGGATCAGGGAAGAAGTGAATGGGAGGCATATAGAGAGAAAGGGACAGAGAGACAGGGAGAAGTGAATGGGAGGCATATAGAGAGAACGATGAGAGAGACAGGGAAGAAGTGAATGGGAGGCATATAGAGAGAAAGACAGAGAGACAGGGAAGAAGTGAATGGGAGGCATATAGAGAGAACGACAGAGAGACAGGGAAGAAGTGAATGGGAGGCATATAGAGAGAAAGACAGAGAGACAGGGAAGAAGTGAATGGGAGGCATATAGAGCCAGAGAGACAAGGGAAGAAGTGAATGGGATGGACATATAGAGAGAGACAGAGAGACAGGGAAGATGAATGGGAGGCATATAGAGAGAAAGACAGAGAGACAGGGAAGAAGTGAATGGGAGGCATATAGAGAGAAAGACAGAGAGACAGGGAAGAAGTGAATGGGAGGCATATAGAGAGAAAGACAGAGAGACAGGGAAGAAGTGAATGGGAGGCTATAGAGAGAAAGACGAGAGACAGGGAAGAAGTGAATGGGAGGCATATAGAGAGAAAGACAAGAGAGACAGGGAAGAAGTGAATGGGAGGCATATAGAGAGAAAGACTGGAGAGGACAGGGAAGAAGTGAATGGGAGGCATATAGAGAGAAAGACAGAGAGACAGGGAAGACTTGAATGGGAGGCATATAGAGAGAAGACAGAGAGACAGGGAGAGAAGTGAATGGGAGGCATATAGAGAGAAGACAGAGAGACAGGAAGAGAAGAATTGAATGGGAGGCATATAGAGAGAAAGACAGAGCGACAGGGAAGAAGTGAATGGGAGGCATATAGATGAGAAAGACAGAGAGGACCGGGAAGAAGTGAATGGGAGGCACTATAGAGAGAAAGACAGAGAGACAGGGGAAGAAGTGAATGGGAGGCATATAGAGAGAAGACAGAGAGACAGGGAAGAAGTGAATGGGAGGCATATATAGAGAGAAGACAGAGAGACAGGGAGAAGTGAATGGGAGGGCATATAGCGAGAAAGACAGAGAGCCAGGGAAGAAGTGAATGGGAGGCATATAGAGAGAAGACAGAGGAGACAGGGAAGAAGTGAATGGGAGGCATATAGAGAGAAAGACAGAGCGCACGGGAAGAAGTGAATGGAGGCATATAGAGAGGAAAGACAGAGACAGGAGAAGTGAATGCGGAGGCCATATAGAGAGTAAGACAGAGAGACAGGAAGAAGTGAATGGGATGGCATATAGAGGAGAGAAGACAGAAGAGACAGGGAAGAAGAGAGTGAATGGGAGGCATATAGAGAGAAAGATGGAGAGACAGGAAAGAGAACTGAATGGAGGGCATATAGAGAGAAAGACAGAGAACAGGGAAGAAGTGAATGGAGGGCAATCTTCCCTAGAGAGAAATACAGAAGAGACAGGGAAGAAGTGAATGGGAGGCATATAGAGAGAAAGACAGAGAGACAGGAAGGACCAGGAAGAGTGAATGGCGAGGCATATAGAGGAGCAAGACAGAGAGACAGGAAGAAGGTTGAATAGATGGGAGGATCATATAGAGAGAAAGACCGAGAGACAGGGAAGAAGTGAATGGGAGGCGTATAGAGAGAAAGACAGAGAGACAGGGACAGAAGTGAATGGGAGGCATATAGAGAGAAAGACAGAGAGACGGCGAGAAGGGAAGAAGTGAATGGGAGGATATAGCAGAGAAAGACGAGAGCCAGGAGAATGTGAATGGAAGGGCGTTTTTATTTATAGAGAGAAAGACAGAGAGACAGGAGAAGTGAATGGAACCTTTGGCCTATAGAGAGAAACGCAGAGAGACAGGGAAGAAAGTGAATGGGAGGAATAGAGAGAAAGAAGAGAGACAAGGGAAGTTGAAGTCTTTATAGGAAGAATTGAATGGGGGCATATAGAGAGAAAGACAGAGAGCCAGGGAACGAAGTGGAATGGGAGGCATATAGAGAGAAAGATCTAGAGAGACAGGGAAGAAGGAATGGGAGGCATAGTAGAGAGAAAGACAGAGAGACAGGAAGAAGTGAATGGGAGGGCATATAGAGAGAAAGACAGAGAGACGGGAAGAAGTGAATGGGAGGCATATAGAGAGAAAGACAGAGAGACAGGGAAGAAGTGAATGGGAGGCATATAGAGAGAAAGATGGAAGACAGAGAAGAAGTGAATGGGAGGCATATAGAGAGAAGATGGAGAGACAGAGAAGAAGTGAATGGGAGGGCATATAGAGAGAAAGATGGAGAGACAGAGAAGAAGTGAATGGGAGGCCTATAGAGAGAAGACAGAGAGACAGGGAAGAAGTGAATGGGAGGCATATAGAGAGAAAGACAGAGAGACAGAGAAGAAGTGAATGGGAGGCATATAGAGAGAAAGATGGAGAGACAGAGAAGAAGAGTGAATGGGAGGCATATAGAGAGAAAGATGGAGAGACAGAGAAGAAGTGAATGGGAGGCATATAGAGAGAAAGATGGAGAGACAGAGAAGAAGTGAATGGGAGGCATATAGAGAGAAAGATGGAGAGACAGAAGAAGAAGTGAATAGGAGGCATATAGAGAGAAAAATGGAGAAGACAGAGAAGAAGTGAATACGCTCACCCCCATGTGCTTCTGATCAACATCTTGTCCTTGTTCATAATACCTCAGTCTATAACTAGTTTAAGTGTCTGGTGTTAGTATCTCATAGCGTCTCGGCATCGCGTTGATGTTTGTTTGGGTTTACACACAGAGAGAAGTGCTCAGTCTTAACACTAGAGGTTTATTCTTATTCCACCTCTGCTCAGCTTAAACCGTTTAACCTCCCTCTAATACCAAAAACAAACATCTATTGGAGGGGAGCTAGCTTTCCATCCCCCCTTGAGGGTTTGCTGCTGAGGTTCATTCAAACTCCGTTATGTCTCTATTGAGTGACATGGCTTAAACCAATCTGCCATTTTCACGACCTTTAACCCTAAACATGGGAGCTACTCAGCTCACAAGCATTTCCTGGTTGGTTACTAAGACCATGCATCACCGTGGTGTCACCCAGGGCATATACTCAATCCATTTGGATTTTTGTCACAGGCTCTTCTATGGGAAATCCATTTAACCAAGTAGCATGCTAATCAACGTGACTGATTTTCCTCGTAGATAATTGAGGATAATTCAGTCCCATGCCCTTATCTCAGATAACAACTATGTGTGACAAGGTTACAATGCTAGTTTCCTAGTGCCTGTGGTGATTTGGAGAGGTAATAACCTCTGTTGATTTGAAAGAGATGGAATTACAGTCTGTTCATAATAAAGGTCTGTCAGCATCACCTCTCTCCCTGTGGAGTATCATCATCACTCAGCCCCTTCCCTCACCACATCCTCCTGACATGCACAATCACAAACCACAGGTGAGCCCTTGTTCTAATGGCCTCGTCGTTGTTCTTCGGGCTCTGGTCAACACCTGATATCCATTAAAAAGCAGTGGTCTCCAAAATGTCTTCTGTTCAGTCCATGATCCATATGCTGATCTTATCTAAGTTAGTGCTCAGGTCTATGGTGTCAATGAAGTTTCCATAGTTCCCATCTGATCAAGTATGGCCCTGCTCAGCTGGGATGCTCTGTGGCTCACAGACAGAGAAGGTCACCGGGTGGGGCTTAGGGACCGTTGGTGTGAAGGTGTCAGACTTCAAGGTTGTCTGAGCACCCTGTGTCACCTGGCATTGAGGTCCAGACTGGGGGGATGGAGGGTGATGCAGCAGGGTGCCTTCAGGGGGTGGACTGGCACCCTTTGAAGCGGGTTGGTTTGAGATGCTGTAGCTGTATGGCCTCCATAGAAATGCTACCCTGCTTCCAAGCCCCATTTGATCCCAGAGTAACATGAGAGGTTCTGTAGCAGCCAGTCAACGACGGACAGACTCGTCTGATTGGTCGGAACAGGAAGCAACCGTGAACCAGGGGTCAGAAACAGAACACTTTCTCAGAGCGGTGACTATTGGATTAGTGTTTTATGCAGACCAGAAAGCCAGAGGAGCATAGATAAACAAACACACAGTCACCACGCGCACACACACGCACACACACACACTACATTTTCTCCCCCTGCCGTGCCTGTGAAGTTTACTCTGTTTTCTCTCATACAGTCACAGGTTAATGCACCTTAATGCAACACAAAATATGGCAGTGACGTTTTGATTTTGATTTCATGGTCGGGGCAGATGTGTATAAATGAAAATGGATATGTGAAGTACACTAATAGCTGTTCAGTAGTTGAGTCACACTGTCCACCACATTGATCTTTCTATATTTACATTCACTTCTTTCTTTTTTGTTCTCAGTCTGCCAAAGCTAGACGTCTCCACTTTTTTATTTATTTTATTTATTTTACCTTTATTTAACCAGGTAGGCAAGTTGAGAACAAGTTCTCATTTACAATTGCGACCTGGCCAAGATAAAGCAAAGCAGTTCGACAGATAAACGACACAGAGTTACACATGGAGTAAAAACAAACATACAGTCAATAATGCAGTATAAACAAGTCTATATACAATGTGAGCAAATGAGGTGAGAAGGGAGGTAAAGGCAAAAAAGGCCAAGATGGCAAAGTAAATACAATATAGCAAGTAAAATACTGGAATAGTGGTTTTGCAATGGAAGAATGTGCAAAGTAGAAATAAAAAAATAATGGGGTGCAAAGGAGCTAAATAAATAAATAAATTAAAATTAAATACAGTTGGGAAAGAGGTAGTTGTTTGGGCTAAATTATAGGTGGGCTATGTACAGGTGCAGTAATCTGTGAGCTGCTCTGACAGTTGGTGCTTAAAGCTAGTGAGGGAGATAAGTGTTTCCAGTTTCAGAGATTTTTGTAGTTCGTTCCAGTCATTGGCAGCAGAGAACTGGAAGGAGAGGCGGCCAAAGAAAGAATTGGTTTTGGGGGTGACTAGAGAGATATACCTGCTGGAGCGTGTGCTACAGGTGGGAGATGCTATGGTGACCAGCGAGCTGAGATAAGGGGGGACTTTACCTAGCAGGGTCTTGTAGATGACATGGAGCCAGTGGGTTTGGCGACGAGTATGAAGCGAGGGCCAGCCAACGAGAGCGTACAGGTCGCAATGGTGGGTAGTATATGGGGCTTTGGTGATAAAACGGATTGCACTGTGATAGACTGCATCCAATTTGTTGAGTAGGGTATTGGAGGCTATTTTGTAAATGACATCGCCAAAGTCGAGGATTGGTAGGATGGTCAGTTTTACAAGGGTATGTTTGGCAGCATGAGTGAAGGATGCTTTGTTGCGAAATAGGAAGCCAATTCTAGATTTAACTTTGGATTGGAGATGTTTGATATGGGTCTGGAAGGAGAGTTTACAATCTAACCAGACACCTAAGTATTTGTAGTTGTCCACGTATTCTAAGTCAGAGCCGTCCAGAGTAGTGATGTTGGACAGGCGGGTAGGTGCAGGCAGCGATCGGTTGAAGAGCATGCATTTAGTTTTACTTGCATTCAAGAGCAATTGGAGGCCACGGAAGGAGAGTTGTATGGCATTGAAGCTTGCCTGGAGGGTTGTTAACACAGTGTCCAGAGAAGGGCCGGAAGTATACAGAATGGTGTCGTCTGCGTAGAGGTGGATCAGGGACTCACCAGCAGCAAGAGCGACCTCATTGATGTATACAGAGAAGAGAGTCGGACCAAGAATTGAACCCTGTGGCACCCCCATAGAGACTGCCAGAGGTCCGGACAGCAGACCCTCCGATTTGACACACTGAACTCTATCAGAGAAGTAGTTGGTGAACCAGGCGAGGCAATCATTTGAGAAACCAAGGCTGTCGAGTCTGCCGATGAGGATATGGTGATTGACAGAGTCGAAAGCCTTGGCCAGATCAATGAATACGGCTGCACAGTAATGTTTCTTATCGATGGCGGTTAAGATATCGTTTAGGACCTTGAGCGTGGCTGAGGTGCACCCATGACCAGCTCTGAAACCAGATTGCATAGCAGAGAAGGTATGGTGAGATTCGAAATGGTCGGTAATCTGTTTGTTGACTTGGCTTTCGAAGACCTTAGAAAGGCACGGTAGGATAGATATAGGTCTGTAGCAGTTTGGGTCAAGAGTGTCCCCCCCTTTGAAGAGGGGGATGACCGCAGCTGCTTTCCAATCTTTGGGAATCTCAGACGACACGAAAGAGAGGTTGAACAGGCTAGTAATAGGGGTGGCAACAATTTCGGCAGATAATTTTAGAAAGAAAGGGTCCAGATTGTCTAGCCCGGCTGATTTGTAGGGGTCCAGATTTTGCAGCTCTTTCAGAACATCAGCTGAATGGATTTGGGAGAAGGAGAAATGGGGAAGGCTTGGGCGAGTTGCTGTTGGGGGTGCAGTGCTGTTGTCCGGGGTAGGAGCAGCCAGGTGGAAAGCATGGCCAGCCGTAGAAAAATGCTTATTGAAATTCTCAATTATGGTGGATTTATCAGTGGTGACAGTGTTTCCTATCTTCAGTGCAGTGGGCAGCTGGGAGGAGGTGTTCTTATTCTCCATGGACTTTACAGTGTCCCAGAACTTTTTTGAGTTAGTGTTGCAGGAAGCAAATTTCTGCTTGAAAAAGCTAGCCTTGGCTTTTCTAACTGCCTGTGTATAATGATTTCTAGCTTCCCTGAACAGCTGCATATCACGGGGGCTGTTCGATGCTAATGCAGAACGCCATAGGATGTTTTTGTGTTGGTTAAGGGCAGTCAGGTCTGGGGAGAACCAAGGGCTATATCTGTTCCTGGTTCTAATTTCTTGAATGGGGCATGTTTATTTAGGATGGTTAGGAAGGCATTTAAAAAAAATATCCAGGCATCCTCTACTGACGGGATGAGATCAATATCCTTCCAGGATACCCCGGCCAGGTCGATTAGAAAGGCCTGCTCGCAGAAGTGTTTCAGGGAGCGTTTTACAGTGATGAGTGGCGGTCGTTTGACCGCTGACCCATTACGGATGCAGGCAATGAGGCAGTGATCGCTGAGATCTTGGTTGAAGACAGCAGAGGTGTATTTAGAGGGGAAGTTGGTTAGGATGATATCTATGAGGGTGCCCGTGTTTAAGGTTTTGGGGAGGTACCTGGTAGGTTCATTGATAATTTGTGTGAGATTGAGGGCATCAAGTTTAGATTGTAGGATGGCTGGGGTGTTAAGCATGTTCCAGTTTAGGTCGCCTAGCAGCACGAACTCTGAAGATAGATGGGGGGAAATCAGTTCACATATGGTGTCCAGAGCACAGCTGGGGGCAGAGGGTGGTCTATAGCAGGCGGCAACGGTGAGAGACTTGTTTTTAGAGAGGTGGATTTTTAAAAGTAGAAGTTCAAATTGTTTGGGTACAGACCTGGATAGTAGGACAGAACTCTGCAGGCTATCTTTGCAGTAGATTGCAACACCGCCCCCTTTGGCAGTTCTATCTTGTCTGAAATGTTGTAGTTTGGAATTAAAATGTCTGAGTTTTTGGTGGTCTTCCTAAGCCAGGATTCAGACACAGCTAGAACATCCGGGTTGGCAGAGTGTGCTAAAGCAGTGAATAGAACAAACTTAGGGAGGAGGCTTCTAATGTTAACATGCATGAAACCAAGGCTATTACGGTTACAGAAGTCATCAAAAGAGAGCGCCTGGGGAATAGGAGTGGAGCTAGGCACTGCAGGGCCTGGATTCACCTCTACATCGCCAGAGGAACATAGGAGGAGTAGAATAAGGGTACGGCTAAAAGCTATGAGAATTGGTCGTCTAGAACGTCTGGAACATAGAGTAAAAGGAGGTTTCTGGGGGCGATAAAATAGCATCAAGGTATAATGTACAGACAAATGTATGGTAGGATGTGAATACAGTGGAGGTAAACCTAGGTATTGAGTGATGAAGAGGGAGATATTGTCTCTAGAAACATCGTTGAAACCAGGAGATGTCATTGCATGTGTGGGTGGTGGAACTAATAGGTTGGATAAGGTATAGTGAGCAGGACTAGAGGCTCTACAGTGAAATAAGCCAATAAACACTAACCAGAACAGAAATGGACAAGACATATTGACATTAAGGAGAGGCATGCTTAGTCGAGTGATCAAAAGGGTCCGGTGAGTGGAGAGGTTGGTTGGTGATTTAGACAGCTAGCCAGGGCATCGGTAGCAAGCTAGCATAGGATGGAGGTCTGTTGTTAGCCACCTCTTGCGTTCCGTCAGTAGATTAGTGGGGTTCCGTGTGGTAGAGGGGATTAATCCAAATCACACAACAACAACAAAAATAAAAACAATAGATATAGTTATAGAGGCCCAAGAAGAAAACATAATAATAATAATAAAAAATAAAAAATATATATATAAAAAAAATTTTTTGTCCGATTGTCTATTCAGATAGCAGCCGGTAAGACAGCTAACGGTTAGCAGGCCGCAGATGGGCGTTCAGGTAACGTCGCGACGGAGGAGCCAGCCGAATAACTCCTTCGGGTAGATAACGTCGGCAGTCCAGTTGTGAAGGCCCGGTGGGGCTCCGCGAAAGCAGTAAAACGGGTCCGGATAGGTGACTGCAGCCCAGGTGTGATTGATGGAACTCAGGAGTGATTGACGGAGCTTGCTAGCTCCGGAATAATTGATGTTTGCTCCGGAATCGACAAAGGCCGATAGTCACACGGATAGCAGCTAGCTAGCTGTGAGATCCGGGTATGAATGTCCAGAGAGCAGTCGAAATCCAGGGACATGGAGAGAAAAATTGGTCCGGTATGTTCCGTTCCGAGCCGCGCTGCGCCGTACAGAACTGGCGATAGATTTTCGAGCTAAAGGATAGCTGATGACCACAAACCGTGGTTAGCTGAATACTAACGATTTGCCAGTAAAGGAGCTAACTAGCTTCTGAACTAGCTTCTGGATTAGCTTCTGGCTAGTTTCAGGCTAGCTTCTTGGAGTTTCTGGCTAGCTTCTTGGAGGATTACAGATCTGAGGTAAATAATACTTTTTTATAAATATACATTGGTGAGGCGGGTTGCAGGAGAGTGTTTTGAAGATGAGTTGATGGAAAATAAAAATAAAATGTATGTGAAAAAGTTGTAAATATATATATATACAGGACACGACAAGACGAGGACAAAAGACGTCTGAACTGCTATGCCACCTTGGTTTTGTGAGATGAATAGAAACATCCAGGTTTATTGCACTTTGTATCTTTACCTCTCTCCCCACCCACTCGGTCTCTTTACCTCTCTCCCCCTCACTCGGTCTCTTTACCTCTCTCCCCCTCACTCTGTATCTTTACCTCTCTCCCCCTCACTCTGTCTCTTTACCTCTCTCACTCTGTCTCTTTACCTCTCCTGCTCACTCTGTATCTTTACCTCTCCCCATCACTTTGTATCTTTACCTCTCTCCCCCACCCACTCGGTCTCTTTACCTCTCTCCCCCTCACTCGGTCTCTTTACCTCTCTCCCCACCCACTCTGTCTCTTTACCTCTCTCACCCTCACTCTGTCTCTTTACCTCTCTCCCCCTCACTCGGTCTCTTTACCTCTCTCCCCCTCACTCTGTCTCTTTACCTCTCCTGCTCACTCTGTATCTTTACCTCTCTCCCCCTCACTCTGTATCTTTACCTCTCCCCCCTCACTCTGTCTCTTTACCTCTCTCCCCCTCACTCTGTCTCTTTACCTCTCCTGCTCACTCTGTATCTTTACCTCTCTCCCCCCACTCTGTATCTTTACCTCTCTCACTCTGTCTCTTTACCTCTCCTGCTCACTCTGTATCTTTACCTCTCTCCCCCTCCCTCTATATCTTTACCTCTCTCCACCTCACTCTGTATCTTTACCTCTCCACCTCACTCTGTATCTTTACCTCTCTCACTCTGTCTCTTTACCTCTCTCCCCCTCACTCTGTATCTTTACCTCTCTCACTCTGTATCTTTACCCTCTCTCCCCACCCACTCTGTCTCTTTACCTCTCCCCCTCATTCTGTATCGTTACCGTCTTTCCCCCTCACTCTGTATCTTTACCTCTCTCCCCCTCACTCTGTCTCTTTAACCTCTCCACCTCACTCTGTATCTTTACCTCTCTCACTCTGTCTCTTTACCTCTCTCCCCCTCACTCTGTATCTTTACCTCTCCCCCTCATTCTGTATCGTTACCCTCTTTCCCCCTCACTCTGTCTCTTTACCTCTCTCCCCCTCACTCTGTATCTTTACCTCTCTCACTCTGTATCTTTACCTCTCTCCCCACCCACTCTGTCTCTTTACCTCTCTCACTCTGTCTCTTTACCTCTCTCCCCCTCACTCTGTATCTTTACCTCTCCCCCTCATTCTGTATCGTTACCTCTTTCCCCCCTCACTCTGTATCTTTACCTCTCTCCCCTCACTCTGTCTCTTTACTCTCTCACTCTGTCTCTTTACCTCTCCTGCTCACTCTGTATCTTTACCTCTCTCCCCCCCACTCTGTCTCTTTACCTCTCTCCCCCCTCACTCTGTCTCTTTACCTCTCTCACTCTGTCTCTTTACCTCTCTCCCCCCCACTCCTGTCTCTTTACCTCTCACTCTGTCTCTCTACCTTCCTCCCCCACTCTGTCTCTTTAACCTCTCTCCCCCCCACTCTGTATCTTTACCTCTCCCCTCACTCTGTCTCTCTACCTCTCTCCCCTCACTCTGTCTCTCTACCTCTTCTCCCCTCAACTCTGTCTCTTTACCTCTATCCCCCCACTCTGTCTCTTTACCTCTCTCCACCTCACTCTGTCTCTTTACCTCTCTCCGCCTCACTCTGTCTCTCTACCTCTCTCCCCCTCACTCTGTATCTTTACCTCTCTCACTCTGTCTCTCTACCTCTCTCCCCCCACTCTGTCTCTTTACCTCTCTCCCCCCCACTCTGTATCTTTACCTTTCCCCTCACTCTGTCTCTCTACCTCTCTCCCCCTCACTCTGTCTCTCTACCTCTCTCCCCCTCACACTCTGTCTCTTTACCTCTATCCCCCCACTCTGTCTCTTACCTCTCTCCACCTCACTCTGTCTCTTTACCTCTCTCCGCCTCACTCTGTCTCTCTACCTCTCTCCGCCTCACTCTGTATCTTTACCTCTCTCACTCTGTCTCTTTACCTCTCTCCCCCTCACTCTGTATCTTTACCTCTCTCCCCTTCACTCTGTCTCTTTACCTCTCTCACTCTGTCTCTTTACCTCTCCTGCTCACTCTGTATCTTTACCTCTCCCCCCCACTCTGTCTCTTTACCTCTCTCCCCCTCACTCTGTCTCTTTACCTCTCTCCCCCTCACTCGGTCTCTTTACCTCTCTCCCCCTCACTCTGTATCTTTACCTCACTCACTCTCTCTCTTTACCTCTCTCCCCCTCACTCTGTATCTTTACCTCTCCCCCTCACTCTGTCTCTCTACTTCTCTCCCCCTCACTCTGTATCTTTACCTCTCTCACTCTGTCTCTTTACCTCTCTCCCCTCACTCTGTATCTTTACCTCTCTCCCCCCACCCTGTATCTTTACCTCTCTCACTCTGTCTCTTTACCTCTCTCCCCCTCACTCTGTCTCTTTACCTCTCTCCCCCCACCCTGTATCTTTACCTCTCTCACTCTGTCTCTTTACCTCTCTCCCCCTCACTCTGTATCTTTACCTCTCTCCCCCCACCCTGTATCTTTACCTCTCTCACTCTGTATCTTTATCTCTCTCCCCCCACCCTGTATCTTTACCTCTCTCACTCTGTATCTTTACCTCTCTCCCCCCACTCTGTATCTTTACCTCTCTCCCCCTCCCTCTATATCTTTACCTCTCTCCCCCTCCCTCTATATCTTTACCTCTCTCCCCCTCACTCTGTATCTTTACCTCTCTCCCCCTCACTCTGTATCTTTACCTCTCTCCCCCCCTCTGTCTCTTTACCTCTCTCCCCCCCTCTGTCTCTTTACCTCTCTCCCCCCTCTGTCTCTTTACCTCTCTCCCCCCACTCTGTCTCTTTACCTCTCTCCCCCTCACTCTGTCTCTTTACCTCTCTCCCTCTCACTCTGTCTCTTTACCTCTCTCCGCCTCACTCGGTCTCTTTACCTCTCTCCGCCTCACTCGGTCTCTTTACCTCTCTCCCGCCTCACTCTATTTTTCCACCGATGAGCGTCCAGCTCACATCCCTTCTCTGTTCATAAGTGAGATGAGAGACACATGGAGCAGGTCAATGTCATTGCAGGTTTTTTGTCATGGGCGCCATAATTAAAAAAGCTTTTAGAACAGGGTGTGCCTCTGGGAAAGGAGGCAGGGTCCGGGGGTGGGGGGGCACATGAGTGATCAGAGCAGGACAATTTCAGATTAAAAACACAGACTCATCTATGGACAGGAAGGGAGGGGTTGAGGAGAGCTAGAGGATGGCTTCAGACATGGTCTAAGTGGCTCGATTTGTTTTTACACAGATATTGGTGTGGGGTCACAGTGATGTCTCTAATGTCCACCACTAGATGGAGTTTAAGACTCTGCACCATGAGAACACTGCAGCTGCTTCATTCCATAACATACAGTATCAATCCCATGACGTAATTACCAGTATGTTGATTATAGGCCCAGGTCCATAGCCACAGTGCCCCCAATCAAACTCTTCGTGTTTGCATGTCCAGAAAATGTTTATTTTGCTTGCCAACCACTGTAAATATTGTGTGAAGAGCATAGACATGGTTCCTCAGCCTTTGAAGCTGCTTCCAGCCAATGATAACGGCACAAACATGGTCAACATAAATATTTATCAGGACCAGAAGAGAAACGACGTGTTAGATAGTGTGGAAATAGATTTCTGAATGAGGTCCAGTATGCATGTATGAGGTTGGTAGCTATGACTACTGGACTGCAAGACTGTAGTGCATATACACACAGGTACATGAATGTATGATCATATTGGCACTGGACGGGAATGTGCATTTGAATGAATCCAATTACATTTTTTTTCTCTTTTGCCTTGTGAACTTGATCAGAATGGTTTTACAATGATGTGATCTGTTTCATTGTAGTTTGAGATAGTGAGTGTCTCTGCGTTAGTGTGTGAAATTAGTGTGTCAGGTTAGACTTGGCCTTGTGGTTCTGATTAGTGGGTTATGAACTCTAAATCTCACAGGCTGGGAAAACATTTCAAAACCATTTGAATTTCCTCAGGTTGAAAGGAAAGCATCTCTCTCTCTCTCTCTCTCTCTCTCTCCCTCTCTCTCTCTCTCTCTCCCTCTCTCTCTAGGGTCACACTTGAGGTCATATGGCTAAACATGATTGAGTTGGTGTATACAGTATCCAATCGTCTCTCCAGTGGACCTCCTCTATCCAATATCACCATAGCCAAACATTTCCCTCTGTTCAGCATGGGAACCCGAAGGTAAAGACTGACTGGGCGGCTGGTGTGAGTTTTAGGTCTGGGTTTGGGGTGAGCTTAGGGTCAGGGACTATAGGTTTCTCTATACTTCCTCTGCTCCGTAGTATCAGCTCCAGGTCGATGAAACTGACTCAACTCTATTTGACATATTGAGGTTTTGATGCATACTCCATGGGATGGATGAGGCAGGAGACCCCCTGCCTGGATCTAGAAACAGGAGAGGATTGTGCTACAGGGAGAGGTGTTCAATCCAGGCTCTCCTTTCCTCCGGCACGGGGTGTGGTGACCCCACTCCATGGCTGGTCCTCATGCAGGATCTGAGCAGGTCCTCATGCAGGATCTGAGCTGGTCCTCATGCAGGATCTGAGCTGGTCCTCATGCAGGATCTGAGCAGGTCCTCATGCAGGATCTGAGCTGGTCCTCATGCAGGATCTGAGAAGGTCCTCATGCAGGATCTGAGCTGCTCCTCATGCAGGATCTGAGCTGGTCCTCATGCAGGATCTGAGCTGGTCCTCATGCAGGATCTGAGCTGGTCCTCATGCAGGATCTGAGCTGGTCCTCATGCAGGATCTGAGCTGGTCCTCATGCAGGATCTGAGCTGGTCCTCATGCAGGATCTGAGCAATTAGACTATTTGGGTTCCAGGGGAGCTATTTATTTGTGTGGTTTGACATGTTTCTGTCGTCTGGGGGGGTCAGAGCAGCACAGAAAACCGATATCACTGAAGTGTATTTATTTGTGTGCTTTGACATGTTTCTGTCATCTGGGGGGGTCAGAGCAGCACAGAAAACCGATATCACTGAAGTGTATTTATTTGTGTGGTTTGACATGTGTCACGTTTCTTCAAAATCGAACCCAGAAGCAGACCAGGACAAGGAGAGTAGGAAGAAGGTGAGTATTTATTTACAAGTGAATGTGAGTGGGTAGATACATCCAGGTGGCGTAGCGGGCAGCGGTGGTGAGTTGATGGGAGTAAATAGGTGGATCCAATGGGGAAGCGGAATCCTCCGATGACCAGGCGGGAATGGGGTAAATGATCCGGGTGAGTAACTGAAGACAGAACAAACGGAGGTAAGTTGAAGGCAAGCAAGACGTACAAAACAACAAAACAAATTCTATCCAACTTGAGGCTGATACTATGGCACAACATACTGTTCATGGCTAACGATCCGGCAGGGAATGGATGTCAGGTCAGAGCTTTTGAAGGGGAGAGGTGATGATCAGGACAGGTGTGCAGATTACTGATGGGATACAGGTGCGGGTGAACATCGATCTCCCAACAAGCTAATCTGCCCGGCAACCAGACAGGGTGCGTTCCAGGACACCGGAAACACACTACAGGACAGAAACACAGGCAAACACAGACTCAGGAAGCGGGGTTCGTGACAACATGTTTCTGTCGTCTGGGGGGGTCAGAGCAGCACAGAAAACCGATATCACTGAAGTGTATTTATTTGTGTGGTTTGACATGTTTCTGTCGTCTGGGGGGGGTCAGAGCAGCACAGGAAACCGATATCACTGAAGTGTATTTATTTGTGTGGTTTGACATGTTTCTGTCGTCTGGGGGGGTCAGAGCAGCACAGAAAACCGATATCACTGAAGTGTATTTATTTGTGTGGTTTGACATGTTTCTGTCGTCTGGGGGAGGGGTCAGAGCAGCACAGAAAACCGATATCACTGAAGTGTATTTATTTGTGTGGTTTGACATGTTTCTGTCGTCTGGGGGGGGTCAGAGCAGCACAGAAAACCGATATCACTGAAGTGTATTTATTTGTGTGGTTTGACATGTTTCTGTCGTCTGGGGGGGTCAGAGCAGCACAGAAAACCGATATCACTGAAGTGTATTTATTTGCACTGGAGGCAAGGCAACCACATAGAACAAGCTTAGGGAGAGGAGGTGGAAGTGAGAGAGAGGGTGAGAGAAAGAGAGGGGAGAGAGAGAGAGACAGACACAGAGAGAAACAGAATCAGATAGGAAGGGAGAGGGCGCGAAAGAAGCAGATAGCAAGGTATTGCGAGAGAAGCAGATAGGAAGTCAGAGACAGAGAGAGAGAAGCAGATGCGAAGGGAGAGGGAGGGTATGAGAGATAGTGAAAGTGTCTGAAAGGTATATTGTATCCTTAATGTTGCTCCTGTAAATAGATGTGATCCTCCTCCTCTAACTGATTTTGTCCCAGCATGCAGTGCTCCTGTGGTGGTGCTGATGGGAGTGATGACCGATCTGTCCATCTGTCTGTCTATCAGCTATGACCCTCAGAGACAGGCTGGGTATTAGACCTGGCCCCAGACCAAAGGACAGGAAGGGCACCACTGACTCATGGGCCAGCACACATGTGGGACAGTATCACTCTTAATCATCTGTCCAACTATCATTTTCTACACTCCTCCCGTCTCTGTTCCTACTCCCTCTCTCTGTTTCCCCCCTCTCTGCCTCTCTGATAGTGCTAATGTTGTCCATGTGTATCCATCCACCAGTTATTTTAAACCTCAAACCTTTGCTCTTGAACAGTTCTTAGACCAGACCTTTATAAACACAGCTAATCCAATACAGCAATGAATACACACACTGAGGAGGAGAGGGGGGAACTGTGACTAGTGCTGGCACTGAACCGTTTCAACATTGCCTGCACTACAGATGTAGGATCTTAATTTGAGTCAGTTTGCTACAGCAGGAAAATAATCCTGCAGCAACAGGAAATGTGAATTATTATGTGGATTATAATTAATGGACATTTTTGTAGGGGTTGATACACTTTCCATTAGGGAAATCAAGTCAGAAATGTCAATGTGGAAATTACAAACTTCAGAAACCTTTTTAAACCTAAAATACCCTACATGTTTTACATTTCCTGGAACGTTCTCCTGCAACGGGATGATCAAATGAAGATCCTACATCTGAAGTATTTGAAAATAATGCATTAACAGACTGACAAAAAGCCCAGAGCACGTTTTCTTATGAGAACGAGTTATTTCTCATTGGAGCAGTGGTCTGGCTTTAGTGTTCATACCGCAGTATGAGAGGCATTAAACTGGTTTGAAGGATAAACCAGACCATGATGGTCGACCACATGAAGGTCCCAGTTATCCTGTCAGAGAAGGCCTGAAGATGCCTCCCAGAGCTGGATTACCTGTAGATTACCTGTAGATTACCTGCAGATTATGTGCAGATTATAGGTGGATTACTGCACCGCACAACCAAAAAAACAGGATATGAAATAATATACTCACACACACCATACATACACTCATTCATTCCAGGAATAGTTTCCATTTACAGTGGGGCAAAAAAGTATTTAGTCAGCCACCAATTGTGCAAATTCTCCCACTTAAAAAGATGAGAGAGGCCTGTAATTTTCCTCATAGGTACACTTCAACTATGACAGACGACAAAATGAGAAAAGAAAATCCAGAAAATCACATTGTAGGATTTATTATGAATTTATTTGCAAATGATGGTGGACAGTGCAGTTAGATAGACACGCTATGGGGGCGATGAAACATCGGAAACTGTTCTTTTGCGAGGGAGGGAAGTAAAGTGGCAGGGGAAATGTTGGGCGATGCGAGCATGGGCGAACAAAGCATGACCAAAGTAAAGCTGAATATTATGCAAATAATCTGCGACATTGTGGTGCTATTGACTAATCGAAGCTCACTACAGCTTCCAGACCCTACTGGATTGGCTGTTGATACCTAGCACTACCTAGTATGCTTGCTACTGTAGCATCCACATGAGGGCGAAGCTATCGTGGTGTAATGCTGGGAACTAGATCAGCTCGCGCTCATCTAGAAAGCCTGGACCTAGTACAGGCTAGTGATACCAAACAACAATACTTAACATTAATGGTAACCAAATGCTGCCGTTTTCTGTTCACAATATATGTAAAGCACAATGTTTAATTTGACTAGCGATAGCATAGTTAATTTAGCAAGCAATGTTTGTACCAAACAATCAGGAGGCCTACATTGGTGTGGGGAGAAAGGGAGGTAAATGTCCCACTTCATGTGACACATCGGCAGGGTTGTACATGTAATCAGTTACGTTACCAGCAAAAATATTGTAATCAGATTACATATACTTTTGAAAACTAGATTACTTTTAAAATCAGAAAGGATGTTTGCGAGGAGGAAGATACGTTTGTTCCATCTGAGCGAGTCTAACCACAAATCAGAGACTACTATAATAACACACCAAAAGTGTTTTATGGATCCCTTTTGTCTTTTTCTAATGCCTCTTAAGGGGAAAGTAAACCAGACCAGCCATAACAGTGTTAACCTTATTTCCTAGTGAACACAGACCAGTACAAATAACAGAAAGTAATCAGATAATGTTACTGAGTTTGGGTAATCCAAAAATTACTTTACAGATTACAATTTTGTACAGGTAACTAGTAACTGCAACGGATTACATTTAGAAAATAATCTACCCAACCCTGCACATCGACACAAAGAGGGATGTATAGAAACTGTTGAAGAGCGTAGTTGAGGCATTGGAAGGTCAAAAGGCCTTAGTTCAGACCTCAGCCCAAGTGATCATTCAGCTCTGATTGTATATGGATCAGATGTCCCTGATTACACCAGCCTTCTGTCAACACCCCTCCAGAGATGACTCCCTCACACCCACTCTGTGCCCCCCCCTCCCCGCACCCAGACTCACCCATTCGGACTCATCTCTTATGGGGTGACAGCCTAGGGCTATGAAGGAACCCTGGCTCTGAGGCCCACACTGACAGACAGGTCAGACTCACGCTGCCGCTGCTTACAATAACCAACCTGAGGAGCTGGTGACACCATTAACCCAGTCAGCTAGTTGGCCAGGCAGCCACTGACTGATGGGCTGAGTGACTGACTGAGTAGGTGAGCGAACATTAGGGTGATGGAGGTTTATTTCCAGAGTGGAGCGAGCAGCTCCTTTTGTTTTACCCTGTTATAGTTGAGCAGATTCATCACTGTGATAAATACTCCTTCAGAGAGGGAGAGGAGGGGGTCAGAGTCTCTCCACCTGGTCTTTGAACTCACCCCTGGACCTGTGGTCATGGAGGGCCAGGGAAGGCTAGAGCCTCTGCTCTGCTCCACCAGCCTCTGTCCTGTCCAATGATGGATAGTGGTGGTGCTCTGCTTTGTAATGCAGTACCATGCAGCCTGATCCCGTCTCTACCTGGGAAGAGAGAAAGCTCCTGTTCCTCTGGCGCCAGCGGTTCTTTCCGTTGTGGTGCTATAGTACTGTACATTAGTCCTGCTCTTTGATATCCACAGGCAAGGTGTAATGTGAACTGGTATTACTCACAAGACTTTAATTGTTTCATGTTTAAACCTAGAATGAGGAATGGCTGTGAGCGTTGAGGGTTTCATGACGAAGCCTGAAAGTCTGTCAGAACAGCAAGCAAACACATCGAATCAGTGTTCTGACACGGCAAGTAATGTCTCCTCCAGTCGTTTATTTACACACCCCCAAACATTGTCGGCCATTTTGAAACCTGTTTGTTTTTCCATCACTTCAAATGGCCTTGACTGGACCATGTTAGCCCAATCACTGGCCATGTAGCTGACAGAATGAGAGAGAGAGAGAGAGAGAGAGAGGGAGAGGGAGAGAGAGGGAGAGAGAGAGAGAGAGAGAGAGAGAGAGAGAGAGAGAGAGAGAGAGAGAGAGAGAGAGAGAGAGAGAGAGAGAGATCTGTGCATGAGGGAACCCGGGTGGCCTGGAAGGTAGGCGAGGAGAAAGATTAAGAACATGAGGACTCTGTGTTTACAGAGGGGGAGAGAGTTAATGTTGCCATAGTGAAGCACAGAGGCTAATTTGTCTGGTTAATGCTCTAATCTTGCTCTGGTGATGGTCTGGGATGTGTCTCCTCCTGCCTCCTGTAATGCCTTCCAGGCAGCTGTCAGAATGAGGGGGAATTATTTTTATAAATGTGTTTTTAAAGGCAGAGGAGGCTCTGCTAGAAAAGAGAGCAATATGAGTGAATGATGATCAGTGAGAGACAGTGTGGTTTGGAACATCATCCTTCACACACACACACACACACACACACACACACACACACACACACACACACACACACACACACACACACACACACACACACACACACACACACACACACACACACACACACACACACACACTCTCTCTCTCTCTCTTTCTTTCTTTCTTTCTTTCTTTTCTTCATTTCCCCCCCCCCCCCCCCCCTACGGTATCTCATGGATGCAGACACACACACATGCAAATGTATTCCAGATGTCAACACTCGATCAGCACTCGATCAGAAAAAACTTGGATTAGTTGCATGTCATCCCATTGTTTAGGAAAAACACGCAGCTTGTGTTATGATCGCCTGTTTCTATTTAAGTATAGTTGTGAACGCGCTCCAAGACCCAGCAGATCAAATGGCATACAAGCTGGCAGCTCCATTTGTATTTATTTGTATCCCTCATGTTATAAACCTATATTAGACAATGTTATAACTTCACACCTGCTGTTAAGCTATTCTAAGAGTTCCTCTTTTTGAGCCCCATCTCAGGGTTGAGCTTGTTAAAGTACTGGTCTGTGGTCAGTTGGAAATAAGGTTAACACTGTTATGGCTGGGTTGGTTTATTGACAGGGCCAGAAAAAGAGACTGGGCTGGAATAACTGTCAGGATTGTTGCTATATGCTTGGTGTGTTATGGTGTCTGACTGTGAGGACGATCACACTTGTCTGACTGTGATGATGATGACACTTCTACTGAGTCTGTCAGTCTTTTGGACTAGTGTAATAGTGAAGGAACTGTGTTTCAGTCTGTGGTAAACCTAAGTTTTCTCCCATGTGTACACTGAAATGATTAGAATATGTATCTCATTTGCTCTGCGATCTCCCTCCTCCCCCTCCTTCCTTCACTCTGCTATAACTCTTGCTCACAGGATGTGGTTTACTGCCAAACATATTCCAACAGCCCTCCCTGAATACAGACTAATCTATCCCAATAGTCTATACTTGTATCTCTCTCCC
>NC_034183.2:66348187-66375687 GCF_002021735.2 Oncorhynchus kisutch
TACCTTTCCATCTCTCTCTCTCTCTCTGTCTCTCTCTCTCTCTCTCTCGTCTCTCTCCTGTCTCTCTCCTGTCTCTCTCTCTCTCTCTCTCTCTCTCTCTCTCTCTCTCTCCTGTCTCGCTCCTCTCTCTCAATTCAGTTCAATTCAATTGACTTTATTGACATGGCAAGTTCATTATTACTTACAGTGTCAAAGTATACATACAGTGCCTTGCGAAAGTATTCGGCCCCCTTGAACTTTGCGACCTTTTGCCACATTTCAGGCTTCAAACATAAAGATATAATACTGTATTTTTTTGTGAAGAAACAACAACAAGTGGGACACAATCATGAAGTGGAACGACATTTATTGGATATTTCAAACTTTTTAACAAATCAAAAACTGAAAAATTGGGCATGCAAATTATTCAGCCCCCTTAAGTTAATACTTTGTAGCGCCACCTTTTGCTGCGATTACAGCTGTAAGTCGCTTGGGGTATGTCTCTATCAGTTTTGCACATCGAGAGACTGAAATTTTTTCCCATTCCTCCTTGCAAAACAGCTCGAGCTCAGTGAGGTTGGATGGAGAGCATTTGTGAACAGCAGTTTTCAGTTCTTTCCACAGATTCTCGATTGGATTCAGGTCTGGACTTTGACTTGGCCATTCTAACACCTGGATATGTTTATTTTTGAACCATTCCATTGTAGATTTTGCTTTATGTTTTGGATCATTGTCTTGTTGGAAGACAAATCTCCGTCCCAGTCTCAGGTCTTTTGCAGACTCCATCAGGTTTTCTTCCAGAATGGTCCTGTATTTGGCTCCATCCATCTTCCCATCAATTTGAACCATCTTCCCTGTCCCTGCTGACGAAAAGCAGGCCCAAACCATGATGCTGCCACCACCATGATTGACAGTGGGGATGGTGTGTTCAGGGTGATGGGCTGTGTTGCTTTTACGCCAAACATAACATTTTGCATTGTTTCCAAAAAGTTCAATTTTGGTTTCATCTGACCAGAGCACCTTCTTCCACATGTTTGGTGTGTCTCCCAGGTGGCTTGTGGCAAACTTTAAACAACACTTTTTATGGACATCTTTAAGAAATGGCTTTCTTCTTGCCACTCTTCCATAAAGGCCAGATTTGTGCAATATACGACTGATTGTTGTCCTTTGGACAGAGTCTCCCACCTCAGCTGTAGATCTCTGCAGTTCATCCAGAGTGATCATGGGCCTCTTGGCTGCATCTCTTATCAGTCTTCTCCTTGTATGAGCTGAAAGTTTAGAGGAACCGCCAGGTCTTGGTAGATTTGCAGTGGTCTGATACTCCTTCCATTTCAATATTATCGCTTGCACAGCGCTCCTTGGGATGTTTAAAGCTTGGGAAATCTTTTTGTATCCAAATCCGGCTTTAAACTTCTTCACAACAGTATCTCGGACCTGCCTGGTGTGTTCCTTGTTCTTCATGATGCTCTCTGCGCTTTTAACGGACCTCTGAGACTATCACAGTGCAGGTGCATTTATACGGAGACTTGATTACACACAGGTGGATTGTATTTATCATCATTAGTCATTTAGGTCAACATTGGATCATTCAGAGATCCTCAGTGAACTTCTGGAGAGAGTTTGCTGCACTGAAAGTAAAGGGGCTGAATAATTTTGCACGCCCAATTTTTCAGTTTTTGATTTGTTAAAAAAGTTTGAAATATCCAATAAATGTCGTTCCACTTCATGATTGTGTCCCACTTGTTGTTGATTCTTCACAAAAAAATACAGTTTTATATCTTTATGTTTGAAGCCTGAAATGTGGCAAAAGGTCGCAAAGTTCAAGGGAGCCGAATACTTTCGCAAGGCACTGTATATAAAAATAAAATACAAATATTTTTATATATATATATATATATTTATATATAAATAAATGGTGGGACCAACAGCAATAATAATAGTAGTAGTGGACATGGGATTACCATTAACAACAACTACAACAACAATATTAATCAGAACAACAATACATTAAAGCAATGCTAGTAGACCAGTGTCAACATGACTGAGAAGACACATGACATGGTATGAAAGATGAAATAAAACAAGATGGAAATATTATCGACATTACATTGCACTTTTCACTGGCTGTCCCTCAGGTTGTGGCAGGAGGACACATATTTGGCTGCCAAAACTGCACATTTTGGCATTTCACCCAATAAATATTAGATTTTTAGTTAGTTTCAAATTCTTTGTATTGAATTATAATTTTGTGAAAGAAATATTCTCTTAAGTCTGAGTATTTGTCACAGTGTAATAGGAAATGCAGCTCTGTCTCTACCTCTCCCCTGGAGCAGAGTGAGCACAGCCTGTCCTCTCTGGGCAGCCAGGTTTGTCTGTGATGACCGGTCTCTGTAGCCAGACTGTGCTCACTGAGTCTGTACCTAGTCAGTGTTTTCCTCAGTTTTCTATCAGTTACAATGGTCAGATAGTCTGCCACCATGTACTGTCTGTTTAGAGACAAATAGCATTGAAGTTTACTTAGATTTTTTGTGGTGTCTTTCCAATAGGTGATATATATATATATATTTTTTTTTTTGTGATGATTTGGTTGGGGCAGAGTGCTGTCCTGAGGCTCTATGGGGTTGGTTTGGGTTGGTGAACTGAGCCTCAGAACCAGCTGGCTGAGTGGACTCTCCTCTGGTTTCATCTCTTGACATTGTAGAGCTGTGTGATGGAATGTTTTGGGGTCGCTTGTTTTTAGATGGTTGTAAAATTTGATGGCTCTTTTTTCTATTCGAATGAGGCGGGGGTATTGGCCCAATTCTGCTCTACATGCATTATTTGGAGTTTATCTTTGCACTTGCAATACAGTCTTGCAAAATTGGATGTCTGTCCCATTTGGTGAATTCATTATTAGAGAGTGGACCCCATTCTTCACTGCCATATAGTGCAATTGGTTCTATAACCGATTGGAAAATTTTGAGCCAGATTCTAATTGGAATTTCGATGTTAATGTTCCTTTTAATGGCATAGAATGCTCTTCTTGCTTTGTCTCTCAGATAATTCACAGCCATATTTAGTCCTAGATATAGAATTTATATTTGTCATCCTGATTTTCTGACCTTTTTTGGAACATCTGTCACGTTCTGACCTTTATTTCCTTTGTTTTGTATTTATTTAGTATGGTCAGGGCGTGAGTTGGGTGGGCAGTCTGTTTGTTTTTCTATCATTTGGGTATTTCTATGTTTCGGCCTAGTATGGTTCTCAATCAGAGGCAGGTGTCATTAGTTGTCTCTGATTGAGAATCATACTTAGGTAGCCTGGGTTTCACTGTGTGTTTGTGGGTGATTGTTCCTGTCTTTGTGTTTTGCACCAGATAGGGCTGTTTAGGGTTTCACACGTTTCTTGTTTTGTTGTATCAGTTGTTCATGAGTAAGTTTACATATTAAAAGAACCATGGACACTTACCACGCCGCATATTGGTCCTCTGATCCTTTTCGCCTCTCCTCTTCGGAAGAAGAGGAGGAAATCCCTTACAACATCATTATATTTGAGTTTTTTTTAGGTTAATGGTCAGAGCCCAGGTCTGACAGAACCTGTGAAGACGATCTAGGTGCTGCTGTAACCCCTCTTTAGCAGCACCGGGTCATCTGCGTACAGCAGACACTTGATTTCAGTGTTGTGTAGGGTGATACCAGGTGCTTCCGATTCTTCTAATGTTTTTGCTAATTCATTAACGTAGATGTTAAATAGTGTTGGACTTATTGGGCAGCCCTGTTTCACTCCCCGTCCCTGAGAGAAGTCTGTTTGCTTGTTGCCAATTTTAACCACACATTTGTTTTTAGTGTACATTGATTTAATAACATCATATGTTTTCCCTGCAATACCACTTTCTATTAGTTTATAAAAAAAGACCTTTGTGCCAAATTGAATCAAATGCTTTCTTGAAATCTACAAAACATGAGTAGATTTTGTTTACTTGTTTGTCAATTAGAGTGTGGAGGGTGTAAATGTGGTCTGTTGTATGATAATTTTTTTGAAATCCAATCTGGCTTCTGCTCAGGACGTTGTGTTCGTCAAAGAAATGGTGTAGTCTGCTATTTATAATACTGAAAATAATTTTCCCCAAGTTGCTGTTAACGCAAATTCCTCTGTAATTATTTGGGTCAAATTTTTCTCCATTTTTATAGATGGGTGTGATCAATCCCTGGTTCCAAATATCGGGGAATAATGGGGATAATGTTGAAGAGTTTGAGTATAGCCTACTTGAATTTGTGGTCTGTATATTTGATCATTTAATTTAAAATACCATCAGCACCACAGGCGTTTTTGGGTTGGAGAGTGCATAGTTTTTCCAATAATTCTTCTTCTTCTGTGGGGTATCCACAGGATTCTGATAGTCTTTGACTACCGATTCAAGGATTTGTAATTTTTCTTGTATATCTTTTTGTTCTGGGCTCTTTGTTTGCAAAGTGATTTCTCCACATATCCCCATTTTGGATAGCCAATTCCTCCTGATGAGGTTTGTTTCATTTATTCCAATTCTCACAGAAGTGGTTTGATTCTATGGATTCCTCAATTACATCCAGCTGTTTTCTAATGAACTTTTCCTTTTTTGTTCTTAGGGTGTGTTTGTATTAGCTTCAGTGTTGCCC
This sequence comes from Oncorhynchus kisutch, assembly GCF_002021735.2. Classification (NCBI taxonomy): domain Eukaryota; kingdom Metazoa; phylum Chordata; class Actinopteri; order Salmoniformes; family Salmonidae; genus Oncorhynchus; species Oncorhynchus kisutch. Next base: position 66,352,801 of record NC_034183.2, read on the forward strand.
CATATTGAAGGTGTATATTTTTGTTGTTTTTGTGTTTTTGATTAGATATATTTCTCAATGACTTTGTTAGATTTTTGCCTTCACTATCAAACCATTTTTCATTTTCTGTTATTTCTGGTTTGCTCTTATGCTTCTTTAGATTAGCCAAGGAGGCTAATTTGTCAAATATAAAGTTTATGTTCTAAACGGCCAAATTTACACCTTCGTTGCTGTAGGGGAATGTTGAGGCTAAAATGTTGTTCAGGAGAGATTGTATTTTTTGGCAACTAATTGCTTTTTGGTAGATGTCTGTACTGTTTGCACTCCATCTATAGGCCTGTTTAGTACCATGTCATTTATTTGGCCGTGATGCTTCATGGTTGGGTTCTGCTCTTCTCAGATACACTGTGATTTTACTGTGGTCTGAGAGAGGTGTTAGTGGGCTGACTGTGAAGGCTCTGAGAGACTCTGGGTTTAGGTCGGTGAGGAAGTAGTCTACAGTGCTGCTGCCAAGGGATGAGCTGTAGGTGTACCTACCAAAAGAGTCCCCTCTCAGCCTACCATTGACTATGTACAGACTAGAGGTCGACCGATTAATCGGAATGGCCGATTAATTAGGGCTGATTTAAAGTTTTCATAACAATCGGAAATTGGTATTTTTGGACACCAATTTTGCCGATTTTCTTTTATTTTTTCTTTCTTTTCTTTTTTACAACTTTATTTAACGAGGCAAGTCAGTTAAGAACACATTCTTATTTTCAATGACGGCCTAGGAGTGGTGGGTTAACTGCCTTGTTCAGGGGCAGAATGACAGATTTTTACTTTGTCAGCTCAGGGATTCAATCTTGCAACCTTACGGTTAACTAGTCCAATGCTCTAACCACCTGCCTCACGAGGAGCCTGCCTGTTATGCGATTGCAGTAAGAAGCCACGGTAAGTTGCTAGCTAGCATTAAACTTATCTTATAAAAAACAATCAATCAATCATAATCACTAGTTAACTACACATGGTTGATGATATTACTAGTTTATCTAGCGTGTCCAGCGTTGCATATAATCGATGCGGTGCGCATTCGCAAAAAACGACTGCCGTTGCTCCAACGTGTACCTAACCATAAACATTAATGCCTTTCTTGAAATATATATTTTTGAACCTGCATATTTAGTTAAAAGAAAGTTTAGCAGGCAATATTAACCAGGTGAAATTGTGTCACTCGTCTTGCGTTCATTGCACGCAGAGTCAGACAGTTTGGGCCGCATGGCTCATTGCGAACTAATTTGCCCGAATTTGACGTAATTATGACATAACATTGTAGGTTGTGCAATGTAACAGCAATATTTAGACTTAGGGATGCCATCCGTTAGATAAAATACAGAACTGTTCCGTATTTCACTGAAAGAATAAACGTTTTGTTTTCTAAATGATAGTTTCCGGATTCGACCATATTAATGACCTAAGGCTCGTATTTCTGTGTGTTATTATGTTATAATTAAGTCTATGATTTGATAGAGCAGTCTGACTGAGCGATGGTAGGCACCAGCAGGCTCGTAAGCATTCATTCAAACAGCACTTTCGTGCATTTGCCAGCAGCTCTTCGCAATGCTTCAAGCATTGCGCTGTTTATGACTTCAAGCCTATCAACTCCCGAGATTAGGCTGGTGTAACCAATGTGAAATGGCTAGCTAGTTAGCGGGGTGCATGCTATTAGCATTTCAAATGTCACTCGCTCTGAGACTTGGAGTAGTTGTTCCCCTTGCTCTGCATGGGTAACGCTGCGTCGAGGGTGGCTGTTGTCGAGCCCAGGTAGCGGCGAGGAGAGGGATGGAAGCTATACTGTTACACTGGCAATACTAAAGTGCCTATAAGAACATCCAATAGTCAAAGGTATATGAAATACAAATCGTATAGAGAGAAATAGTCCTATAATTCCTATAATAACTACAACCTAAAACGTCTTTCCTGGAAATATTGAAGACTCATGTTAAAAGGAACCACCAGCTTTCATGTGTTCTCATGTTCTGAGCAAGGAACTTAAACGTTAGCTTTCTTACATGGCACATATTGCACTTTTACTTTCTTCTCCAACACTTTGCATTATTTAAACCAAATGTAACATATTTCAATATTTATTTGAGGCTAAATTAATTTTATTGATGTATTATATTAAGTTAAAATAAGTGTTCATTCAGTATTGATGTAATTGTAATTTTTACAAATAATTAAAAACAATCGGCAGATTAATCGGTATCGGCTTTTTGGGGGGGGGGGGGGGGGTCCTCCAATAATCGGTATCAGTATCGGCGTTGAAAAATCATATCGGTTGACCTCTAGTACAGACCCAGTGTCCGACATTTTTGTTTTTCACTTTGTCTTAGTTGTTTCTGTCGGGGTATGTGGGGAGGGAAAGGTTGTTGCTTCCTGGTAGGTGTTTATCTCCATGACTGTTAATAGTGTCTAGTTCTTCTGCTGTTCTAGCATTCAGGTCTCCACAGACCAGTACATTGCCTTGAGCCTGAAAGTGACTAATTTCCTCCTATAGAATGGAGAAACTCTCTTCATTGAAGTAGGGTGACTCTGAGGGGGGAATGTACGTGGCACAGAGGAAGACGTTTTTATCTGTCAAGATAGCCTCCTTGTTGATTTTTAACCAGATAAAGAATTCTCCTGTTTTGATCAATTTGATTGAATTAATTAGTTCAGATTTATACCATATCAGCATTCCCCCTGAGTCTCTGCCCTGTCTGATTACTTTTAATTTAGTGGATGGTAGGATTATCTCCCTATAACCTAGTGGACAGCCAGTGGAAACATCACCTCTGCACCATGTTTCCTGTAGTACTACAATATCAACATCATCAATTTATTTCAGGAAGTCTGGGTTTCTGCTCTTTAGCCCAAAAGCAGAGGACTTCAATCCTTGTAAATTCCAACATGGAACATAAAAAGATTTCATAACTTTTTCTTCTTCTTTACCTTCAAAGTGAGACAAACACTCACAATCAGACAAGAACTATTAAAATAGTTTTTTTCAATTAAAGTAAACTCTTATTATGCAAATGTGATTTGTTTATCATTTAAGATATAATTTGTGTCATGCCACTTGGGTGGATGTAGTGTGAGGATGGTGGAGTTCTTGTTCTCATCTTACCATGACCCTCGGCCTATCACATGTGAGCATAGTAGACTCAGCATTTGTCTTCTTAAAACTCCTTATGGCTGCAGGGGCAGGATTGAGTAGCTTGGATGAAAGGTGCCCAGAGTAAACGGCCTGCTCCTCAGTCCCAGTTGCTAATATATGCATACTATTATTAGTATTTGATAGAAAACACTCTGAAGTTTCTAAAACTGTTTGAATGATGTCTGTGAGTATAACATAACTCATATGGCAGGCAAAAACCTGAGAAGAAATCCAAACAGGAAGTGGGAAATCTGAGGTTGGTCGATTTGAATACACAGTAGGATATAGATAAAGTTGCACTTCCTAGGGCTTCCACTAGATGTGAACCGTCTTTAGAACCTTGAAGTCTAGTGTGTTGTGGAGCCGGATGGGAGCTCTTTGAGTCAGTGGTCTGGCAGAGAGCCAGGTCCTGGTCACGCGCATTTCAAATGATAGCGACCTGCATTCCATTGCATCTCTACAGACAATGGAATTCTCAGTTTGGAACATTATTGAACTTTTATGATAACAACATCCTAAAGATTGATTCTATACTTAGTTTGACAAGTTTCTTCAACCTGTAATATAACTTTTTGAAGTTTTCGTTCGATTTTTGGCTGGACCTGCACGAGCGTTTGGATTTGTGTACTAAACGCGCTAACAAAAGTAGCTACTTGGACATAAATAATGGACATTATCGAACATATCAAACATTTATTGTGGTACTGAGATTCCTGGGAGTGCATTCTGATGAAGATCATCAAAGGTAAGGGAATATTTACAATGTGATTTCTGATTTCTGTTGACATGGCGGATCAATTTATTTTCTTTCTGAGCACCTTCTCAGATTATTGCATGGTTTGCTTTTTCCGTAAAGTTTAAAAAGAATCTGACACAGCGGTTGCATTAAGGAGAGATATATCTATATTTCCATGTCTAAGAATTGTATTTTCATCGACATTTATAATGAGTATTTCTGTAAAATGATGAGGCTCTCTGCAATATCACCGGATGTTTTTGGAACTAGTGAATGTAACGCACCAATGTATACTGAGATTGTTTTATATAAATATGCACTTTATCGAACAAAACATACATGTATTGTGTAACATGAAGTCCTATGAGTGTCATCTGATGAAGATCATCAAAGGTTAGTGATTAATTTGATCTCTATTTGTGTTTTTTGTGACTCCTCTCTTGGCTGGAAAAATTGCTGTTTTTTCTGTGAGTTGGTGGTCACCTAACATAATCGTTTGTGGTGCTTTCGCTGTAAAGTCTATTTGAAATCAGACACTGTGGTGGGATTAACAATGTATAAGATACATGTATGTTTGAGGAATTTTAATTATGAGATTTCTGTTGTTTTGAAATTGGCGCCTGCACTTTCACTGGCTGTTGTCATATCGATCCCGTTAACGGGATTGCAGCCCTAAGACTTTTTTAATGTCACTAATTTTGTTGGTGGGGGCTGGGCCAGTTGCTCCTCTCACAGCCGGTGCGTAGTTCTCTGTGCTGGGCTGTGGCTCCTCCAAGTGTGGGTCTGCGGTGAGGGGCAGGAGGGTGGGAAGCCTTGTCTGGGTGGCTCTGAAGCTGGGCTGGGGTGGTCTGTGGTGCGCTAGCTGTGGTGGGCATTGAGGTTGGTGGTGCCATGGTCGTGGCTGGGGGGTCCAGGGTGCTGGTCCGGGGTGTTGTCTCGGTGATCTCGGCAGGGTGGAGATTGCTCCACTGTTTCTGGGTGGAGAGGTTGGGCTGCGGTTTAAATCAACGTCCTTGAGAGTCTTGGCAAGGTTGGGGACTCTCTCCCTGTACAGGTGAACATGGTCATAGAGACAGTCCAGATTGTGGGTGGGATGGTGTACATTGGGTCGCAGTGCACAGTCCCGGGAGAGGCTGGCGTTTATTCTTTGGATTGTGGCAGGGTGGAAGTCCTTCCTCTGTAGAAGGGTTGACACCACAATTCTTGAGTTGGGGAAGATTGCGGAGGCCTTCTCAATCACTCCCCGTAGGGAAGTCGCCACCCTCTCTTGCTGAGAACGCAGGTCGTTGCTTCCGGTGTGTATGATTATGTGGCTTGGCGACCCGAGATGGGCCTTATCAAGCAGCTCCATAGCACTCTGCATTGTTGGGCACCACACCTTTCTCGTTTTGTGTCAAGGGGAAAGTTTCTTTCCTGAACAAACTTCCCATTTGAGTCCATCAACAGGACGATGTCAGTCAGTGTTTCTCTGGACTGGAGGAGGCGGGAGGGGGGGGGGGGGGGGGGGGGGTGTTGAAGCTGGGGTGTGGCTGGTCTGTGCCGGTGCCGCTGTCAGTGGGAGGCTGTTCTGTGGGTTGGGGAGGAGGGGTGCAGAAGGCAGGGCTGGGGAAGGGGAAGCCTGGCTGGTTGATCTGGGCTCCTCTGCTGTGTGAGGGCAGGTCATAGAGTGGTGTTCCCTCTTTCTTTATGGATGGGTAGTGAGAGCAGACTGCTGAGCGCCATGCATTTGGCTGGTCAGTGAGGAAGATGAGATTACTCACATCACCGTTTTTGTAGAGGTCTGTGGTAAAGGGTTTCTGGCCTCCCCTTTAGTAGTGTCTGTTTAAAAGCTTTCCTCGTTGTGTCATTCTTGGCCTCTGGAGGGTAGAGAATGGACTCAGAGCTTAGGGGGAGTGGGGACATGATGCCTGTGGGCTCTGCTGCTGCTGCTGCTCTGTTCCGCTGTCCCGTTGCCATAGCAACCCGATGTGTTTGTCTGCTGCTGTTGCTAGCTAGTGCTAATTTAGTTCAAAAACCAGCAAAAAGAGTGACAAATCTTCACACAAAAAAAACCAGAAGATATGTTTAAAGTTAGTCCGTGATCCTTTTTGGTTTACTCACTCAGTTTGGTCATTTGATGTAGTTGTATTAACTCCCCTTGCTAAGTTTGTTCTAGCTCGTTTCTTCTGGCTAGCTTATCAGTCTGCTGGCTAGGTCTTTCTTGTGCAGCTAGCTAGAGTCAAAACTTCTTAACTTTGGGCGCATAGCTACTTTTTTTTCTATTCTGAATGAATAGAGTTGTTGTTCATCACTTCTTGTCTGGAATTCTTTTTCGATTAGAGTGTTTATCTCATTCTAAAAACCAAAAAATATGAATATATCATGAGCTCATGTTGAGCATGACTCTCTCTCCACTCTCTCTCTCTCCTGTCTCTCTCTCTCTCTCTCCTGTCTCTTTCGCGCTCTCTCTCCTGTCTCTCTCTCTCGCTCTCCTGTCTCTCTTTTCTCTCCCTGTCTCTCTTTTCTCTCCCTGTCTCTCACCTCTTTCTCTCTCTCTCTCTCATCATTTAGAGTCTCCAATAGGGGGGATTAGACCTGTAGACCCCACATCGGGTTCTGATCATACCTCCATTGCGTGGAATACTAACCTTCAGATTTGCGTGGGACAAAGAACCAGTGAGAGACAGACAGAGCAGTGTTTCTGCTCTCCCTCCTCCATTCTTCTCTTTTTTCATCTTTTCCCCAGAGAAGTGACAAATGTGCCCATTCCACCTTTTTTTAGGCGCAGTAATAGCAGGGTTGTCTTTCTAAATCAGAGATGAAGCACAATAATCTCTAATGATGATTACTTGAATTACTGCTAAATTTGTCTGCCTCCACACCCCCGCCCGTGACCCCATCTCCCCCACTCATCCCTTTACTCCTTCCAGGCAATCAACCTTTCCTGATGTTTCCTCATACAATCAGCGGGTGCAGTTTATTATTATTGGTTGCCAAGGCAGGTTGCTAAGAGGAATCGATGTGGAATAAGTGTTGCTTATTGATGTTAGAAATCCCAGGGTTCCTCTGAGAATGAGTATAATCTGTGTGTCGTGTATGTTCCCAAGGATGTCAGAGTTCACCTTTGACCCCATGTTATGTTCCCCAACAGCCTCTCTGGGTAACAGACCTGGGATTCAGTGTTGTGGTCTACTGCACAGACACAGTGGCCGTAGTCCTCCCAGTGAGTTGGGTTCCCCTCACCACCCCATTCTCTCATGCTCCTTCACCAGACTCTCAGATCTCACGAGGCCACGAAGGCATCTGCTACCACTTTCAACCATGTATTCTATGTTAGTGCATGTATTTTATTCTCTCTCTCTCCTTCATTCTTTGTCACAAACACATTCACACAAACATTATATTGTACATTGTAGGTTGTAGTCATTGTGTTCCAACCCCCACTGTTTAACACAGAGAGAAGCCACTGTCCAGTATTCCCAGCCAGACCTCTCTCTCTCTTTCATGCTCTCTCTCTCTTTCATGCTCTCTCTCTCTTTCATGCTCTCTCTCTCTTTCATGCTCTCTCTCTCTTTCATGCGCTCTCTCTCTCTCTCTCAGGTTCCTTTCATCCCACTTTGTTTGGGATCAGATTGGTAACTTCTACTCTGTGTCTGCTGGTTAATGTGTTGTCAGCCCACAGACATTCTCACACACAGAGAGAGAGAGAGGCTCAGGTTTCCTCTTCTGACTGGAGAGAGCGTGGGTGTTGGGGATGATGTGAAGAAGAAGGCAAACTAAGACAAACTAAGAATTAGTCAAGATTATTCTTAAACTTCCAGTACATACCCATCTTGACTATTCCCACTTTGAAAGTGTGAGATAGCTCAAAGTGGAGGAGAGAGTCTCTCAGACGAAACTTATAACCTCCACAGGTAGTTTCAAGTTCTCACTGAAAAAATGACTAAATAGTAGCATGTCTCTAAAGTGATTGGTAAGATTGTAGTACATGACTGAGAAGGAAATGACCCAGGATAGTTTATGGTCTGCCTTTTGGTACAGTACCTGTTGTTAATTATATTGTGATTGTTTTGTATATATTAGGGATTGATTGTTTTATATATTAAGGGTTTGTCAGACAAGGGAGAAGTACCTGTCCAGAGTAATTTATTTGGAAAGGAAATTGTACTCATTATCTCATGTTATGAAACAAACAACAGTTTTGTCTGTCATTGTCTGTTGCCACTACTATCGCCGACTAACCTTGTTGCATTCCCCCTTCTTCCCTCTTCAAAAGCACCATAATGGAAATAAGCTGTTAAGCTTTATTGTGTTATCCTTGATGATTTTCTTAAATTGTATGTGGAGGCGGCACCGGCTGGAGCGCCCTTCTGTATGTATTTTACAAATTGTCAAGTAAATCCAATCAATCAAGACAGACAGGAGGTTGGTTGGCTGTGGTGTGGGGGCTTAAATGGCTTAAATGGCTTAAAATGGCTGCCATAACTGCCACATGCTTGGCTGCCAAACACCAGCTCATACCCCCCTCTTGCTCTCCCATCTTTCACTGCTTCAGATTTCCTAGGTTCCAGATGACCTTTAGTGTAATTGCCCTAACTGCCTCCCTCTGTCTCATTAGTGTCCCATGGTTAAGCCATAAACAGCTGCTGAGCTCACCCTCCACTGGTACACCCTGACCGGCTTCCTCCATCTCTCACCCTCTGGAACCTGGAACCTGCCTCCGCCCACGTCAGCACTGTCACTACTGTCATCCTCAATACCATCAGCCTCAGAAACACCAGATTCATCATCAGGTATAGTGCTGTTAGCTAACCCTTACCCTCAGGTATACTGCTGATAGCTAACCTTGAGCCTCAAATATACTGCTGTTAGCTAACCTTCAGCCCCAAATATACTGCTGTTAGCTAACCTTCAGCCTCACCCTCAGGTATACTGCTGTTAGCTAACCTTCACCCTCAAGTATACTGCTGTTAGCTAACCTTCACCCTCAAGTATACTGCCATTAGTTAACCTTCAGGCTCACCCTCAGGTATACTGCTGATAGCTAACCTTCACCCTCAAGTATCCTGCTGTTATCTAACGTTCAGCCTCAAGTATACTGTTGTTAGCTAACCTTCACCCTCAAGTATACCACTGTTAGCTAACCTTCAGCCTCAAATATACTGCTGATAGCGAACCTTCACCCTCAGGTATACTGCTGTTAGCTAACCTTCACCCTCAAGTATACTGCTGTTAGCTAACCTTCAGCCTCACCCTCAGGTATACTGCTGATAGCTAATCTTCACCCTCAAGTATACTGCTGTTAGCTAACCTTCACCCTCAAGTATACTGCTGTTAGCTAATCTTCAGCCTCACTCTCAGGTATACTGCGGATAGCTAACTTTCAGCCTCACCCTCAAGTATACTGCTGTTAGCTAACCTTCAGCCTCACTCTCAGGTATACTGCTGTTAGCTTACCTTCAGCCTCACCCTCAAGTATACTCCTGATAGCTACACTTCAGCCTCACCATCAGGTATACTGCTGATAGCTAACCTTCAGCCTCACCATCAGGTATACTGCTGATAGTTAATCATCAGCCTCACCATCAGGTATACTGCTGAGAGCTCCCTGCCCACATCACCCTCAGTACTGTATCACCATTGTTTAAAGCAAGTCAGTGATTTAAGATGCAGAGCCATCGGTCTCAATACTTCAATGAGGTTTATTATTCAGTGATGCCAGCTTCATTACCATTCTAGACAGAAGCCTTCATATCTTTGTTTACTCGGCCTCCAACCAGTTTCCCTTGATGTCATTTCTGTTGCTGCATATTGACATTATAGTATTATGACATTGTTGAGTCATGAACAGCCCCACAGACTCTGTCCACAGGCAGATAAGGAGAGGAGCAGAGGTATGGTTTCTCTATGTTGTGACTTTGATGTTTGGTTTATTTACCCTGCATGGTCTCTGTGTGTTGGTTCTCCAGCTTGTGCTGCTGGGCAATCTGCCGCCACACATCTGTCTGGCTCTGGCCACGCTGGCTTCTGGTTGGTTGCCATGGAAGCCCTCCGGCCTGCCGCACGCCTTCATTTTCATAGTCATTAGAAATGCATTATTTTGGAGGAGCTGCATTTGACCATAAGCACAATAGACAGAATCAATAAACACAGGTCAATGAACTCCGTTCAATACATGTAGCTAAACACACAAATACGAACAACAATACGTTGTTCAGCGGCCTGCCAGCATATGACTCCTGAGGGGATGCTGTTTTTGCTGTGCGGTGTTAAAACTCTTTTGCAATTATGACCAGAATAGTTCCTGAGTATTGACTGGGTGTGAGGGACCAAGAGGGGTGAGGCGGGGCACTGCTCTGGGGATGACCCCTGCCACTCTCTGATTGATTGGGTGTGTCGGAGTAATTCCTGGCCAAATGACTCAATTGGAGTGCATCGAGCCTGGGCCCCCATTATTAACTTACCCAGGCAGAGGGCACCGTAAATAGCCTGGAGTGGAGCCTCGTTGGGGGATACTGTGGAAATAAAGAGGGGAAAAGCAGCCTTGCTAAACTCAATTTGTAATCTAACCCTGGGCGCTGCCATCGATCGAGATGCTCTCCTGCACCGGCGGCCAGGGCACGGCTCAGACTCCATCTCTCTTTATCACCCTCTCTCCTTTCCTCTCCTTTCTTTTCTTTCCCTCCTCTTAGAGATGGTCATGATACTGTCCGTCTTAGCTGGACACGCACTTACTCTCTGTCTCACGTTCTCTCTCTGCGTCTCTCCTCTCCTCTCTCTCTCTTTCTTTCTCTTTATCTCCCTTCCTCTCTCTATCTCTATGTCTCTCTCTTTTTCTCACCCCTTCCCCTCACATACACACTGCAGAGATGGTTATTCAAGAGATTCAGCCCCTACACTGCAGACATGGCCATACAGCACATTGTTACCCTACAGACTGCCTCTACTATACAGGCCTGCTGGCTGGGTCTCAGGTGAGTCCATTCAGAATGCCTCTATCATCACCCAGTGTCCATGTGGCTTGTGTCCAGCCCTGTCCTGTCTCTGTCTGTGTCTGACCCACGGGGTCATTGTCTCCCTCCAGGCCCCGAGGAGCAGAAAATAACTGTGGTCCTTTTGTAGCCAGGACAATGCAGCGCCAGGATGGGGAAGCTCTCCATTATCTCCCTCTTTGTTTGATCTGAGCTCGATTGGCTCTGCCTGACAGGCGATACCTGTGTTAACTACCATCTGTCAGCTGAAAACTGTCTGAGTTCAGGGGCTCCTCTGAGCCAGAGAGGGGGTTTGCATGTCTTGGATGAAGTACCACGCCTCTGCCTGATTCCACTATCCCGCTCTGTAACTTCTGGGATGGTCTCTATAGCTAAGGGAATGTACTGTTGCACTGTGAGGTGGGTTTGATTGAGAAGTGTCCTAGTCATGTCAACAGGGAGGGCCAAGAGCAATGTCTCTTCTCACCCTCCTCTCTGATCTCAGTCCAACAGCACTGATACGGTACACACCATCCATGATAAGAGAACTCAGTGTCAATGTAAGCATGGTATGGTTAACTATACATTGGTGTAATTAGGCTACCCAAACACAGCTCTGTTAAGCTGTTTGCCATATGGAGCTATAAAGGGCTTTTATATACAATGTTCCAGAAAGGCTACAAGGCCAAGAGGCATAAGGGGGCAAAACCATGGCACTTTTTCAGTGAGGTAATGTAAAGAATAAATTCAAAATCATTTTAATAGATTTCTTAATTTTTTACACAAAACCTCATGTAATGTTTTCGTTTTAAAGGCCTAACCTCCTGTTCAACTGCTAAGGGCTTTTTTCATCCCCATAAATCCAGTACCCTTTGAAGAGGTTGACATTTTATTGGCTGACCGACCAGAGGAAGGTGACACGTTCTTGGTTGTATTGGTGGACCAACCTGAGGGCTTACCATGAAACTCTGACATATTTGTTCCACTTTGGTGGTTGAGAAGAGATGATTGTTGGTGGTAAAGATGTCTGTGAAATAAAATCCTTCAGGATGTACAGTAATATCTCTCTCTCCATGTAGTCAGTGTATTCTGTATGGTGAAACTGTATGACTTCTCTCCATGTAGTCAGTGTATTCTGTATGGTGAAACTGTATGACTCTCTCTCTCTCCATGTAGTCAGTGTATTCTGTATGGTGATACTGTATGACTCCATGTAGTCAGTGTATTATGTATGGTGATACTGTATGACTCGCTCTCTCCAAGTAGTCAGTGTATTCTGTATGGTGAAACTGTATGACTCTCTCTCTCCATGTAGTCAGTGTATTCTGTATGGTGAAACTGTATTACTCCATGTAGTCAGTGTATTCTGTATGGTGATACTGTATGACTCTCTCTCCATGTAGTCAGTGTATTCTGTATGGTAGAACTGTATGACTCCATGTAGTCAGTGTATTCTGTATGGTAAAACTGTATGACTCCATGTAGTCAGTGTATTCTGTATGGTGATACTGTATGACTCTCTCCATGTAGTCAGTATATTCTATATGGTGATACTGTATGACTCTCTCTCCATGTAGTCAGTGTATTCTGTATGGTGATACTGTATGACTCTCTCTCTCCATGTTGTCTGTTTTCTGTATGGTGAAACATTATGACTCCATGTAGTCAGTGTATTCTGTATGGTGATAATGTATGACTCTCTCTCCATGTAGTCAGTGTATTCTGTATGGTGATACTGTTTGACTCTCTCTCTCTCAATGTAGTCAGTGTATTCTGGATGGTGATACTGTATGACTCTCTCCATGTAGTCAGTGTATTCTGTATGGTGAAACTGTATGACTCCATGTAGTCAGTGTATTCTGTATCGTGATACTGTATGACTCTCTCCATGTAGTAAGTTTATTCTGTATGGTGAAACTGTATGACTCCATGTAGTCAGTGTATTCTGTATCGTGATACTGTATGACTAACTCCATGTAGTCAGTGTATTTTGTATGGTGATACTTTATGACTCTCCATATAGTCAGTGTATTCTGTATGGTGACTCTCTCTACATGTAGTCAGTATATTCTGTATGGTGATACTGTTTGACTCTCTCTCTCCATGTTGTCTGTTTTCTGTTTGGTGATACTGTATGACTCTCTCTCCACGTAGTCAGTGTATTCTGTGTGGTGATACTGTATGACTCTCTTCATGTAGCCAGTGTATTCTGTATGGTAATAGTGTATAACTCTCTCTCTCCATGCAGTCAGTGTATTCTGTATGGTGATACTGTATGACTCTCTCTCTCCATGTTGTCTGTTTTCCTTATGGTGAAACTGTATGACTCCATGTAGTCAGTGTATTCTATATGGTGATAATGTATGACTCTCTCTCCATGTATTCAGTGTATTCTGTAGGGTGATACTGTATGACTCTCCATGTAGTCAGTGTATTCTGTATGGTGAATTTGTATGACTCCATGTAGTCAGTGTATTTTGCATGGTGATACTGTTTGACTCTCTCTCTCTCCATGTAGTCAGTGTATTATGTATGGTGATACTGTATGGCTCTCTCTCCACGTAGTCAGTGTATTCTGTATGGTGATACTGTATGACTCTCTCTCTCCATGTAGTCAGAGTGTTCTGTATGGTGTTACTGTATGGTGACACTGTATTGTGATACTGTATGGTGCCTCTCTCTCCATGTAGTTAGTGTAATCTGTATGGTGATACTGTATGACTCTCTCTCTCCACGTAGTCAGTGTATTCTGTATGGTGATACTGTATGACTCTCTCTCTCCATGTAGTCAGAGTGTTCTGTATGGTGTTACTGTATGGTGACACTGTATTGTGATACTGTATGGTGACTCTCTCTCCATGTAGTTAGTGTATTCTGTATGGTGATACTGTATGACTCTCTCCATGTAGTCAGTGTATTCTGCAGGGTGATACTGTATGACTCTCTCTCCACGTAGTCAGTGTATTCTGTGTGGTGATACTGTATGACTCTCTTCATGTAGTCAGTGTATTCTGTATGGTAATAGTGTATAACTCTCTCTCTCTCCATGTAGTCAGTGTATTCTGTATGGGGATACTGTATGACTCTCTCTCTCTCCATGTTGTCTGTTTTCCTTATGGTGAAACTGTATGACTCCATGTAGTCAGTGTAGTTTGTATGGTGATACTGTATGACTCTCCATGTAGTCAGTGTTTTCTGTATGGTGATACTGTTTGACTCTCTCTCTCTCTCCATGTAGTCAGTGTATTCTGTATGGTGACACTGTTTGACTCTCTCTCTCTCCAGGTAGTCAGTGTATTCTGTATGGTGATACTGTATGACTTTCTCTCTCCATGTAGTCAGTGTATTCTGTATGGTGATACTGTATGGCTCCCTCCATGTAGTCAGTCTATTCTGCATGGTGATACTGTATGACTGTCTCCATATAGTCAGTGTATTCTGTATGGTGATACTGTATGGTGACTCTCTCCATGTAGTTAGTCTAATCTGTATGGTGAACCTGTATGACTCTCTCCATGTAGTCAGTCTATTCTGTATGGTGATACTGTATGACTCTCTTTCCATGTAGTCAGTGTATTCTGTATAGGGAAACTGTATGAATCTCTCTCCACGTAGTCAGTGTATTCTGTATGGTGATACTGTATGACTCTCTCTCTCCATGTAGATAGTGTATTCTGTATGGTGATACTGTATGGTGACACTGCATGGTGATACTGTATGGTGACTCTCTCTCCATGTAGTTAGTGTATTCTGTATGGTGATACTGTATGACTCTCTCCATGTAGTCAGTGTATTCTGTATGGGGATACTGTATGACTCTCTCTCTCCATGTTGTCTGTTTTCTGTATGGTGATACTGTATGACTTTCTCTCTCCATGTAGTCAGTGTATTCTCTATGGTGATACTATATGGCTCTCTCTCTCTCGATGTAGTCAGTGTATTCTGTATGGTGATACTGTATGACTCTCCATGTAGTCAGTGTATTCTGTATGGTGAAACTGTATGGTGATACTCTATGACTCTCTCTCTCCATGTAGATAGTGTATTCTGTATGGTGATACTGTATGGTGACACTGCATGGTGATACTGTATGGTGACTCTCTCTCCATGTAGTTAGTATATTCTAGATGGTGATACTGTATGACTCCCACTCCACGTAGTCAGTGCATTTTGTATGGTGATACTGTATGGTGATACTGTATGGTGACTCTCTCTCCATGTAGTTAGTATATTCTGTATGGTGATAATGTATGACTCTCTCTCCATGTAGTTAGTATATTCTGTATGGTGATAATGTATGACTCTCTCTCCATGTAGTCAGTGTATTCTGTATGGTGATACTGTATGACTCTCTCTCTCCATGTTGTCTGTTTTCTGTATGATGATACTGTATGACTCTCTCTCCAGGTAGTCAGTGTATTCTGTATGGTGATACTGTATGACTTTCTCTCTCCATGTAGTCAGTGTATTCTCTATGGTGAAACTGTATGGCTCTCTCCATGTAGTCAGTATATTCTGTATGGTGATACTGTATGACTCTCTCTCCATGTAGTCAGTGTATTCTGTATGGTGATACTGTATGACTCTCTCTCTCTCTCCATGTAGTCAGTGTATTCTGTATGGTGATACTGTTTGACTCTCTCTCTCCATGTTGTCTGTTTTCTGTTTGGTGATATTGTATGACTCTCTCCATGTAGTCAGTGTATTCTGTACGGTGACACTGTATGGTGATATTGTATGACTCTCTCCATGTAGTCAGTGTATTCTGTATGGTGATACTGTATGGTGACACTGTATGGTGATACTGTCTGACTCTCTCTCCATGTAGTTACTGTAATCTGTATGGTGAACCTGTATGACTCTCCATGTAGCCAGTGTATTCTGTATGGTGAAACTGTACGACTCCATGTAGTCAGTGTATTCTGTATGGTGATACTGTATGACTGTCTCTCTCCATGTAGTCAGTGTATTCTGTATGGTGAAACTGTACGACTCCATGTAGTCAGTGTATTCTGTATGGTGATACTGTATGACTGTCTCTCTCCATGTAGTCAGTGTATTCTGTATGGTGAAACTGTATGACTCCATGTAGTCAGTGTATTCTGTATGGTGATAATGTATGACTCTCTCTCCATGTAGTCAGTGTATTCTGTATGGTGATACTGTATGACTCTCCATGTAGTCAGTGCATTCTGTATGGTGATACTGTTTGACTCTCTCTCTCGCTCCATGTAGTCAGTGTATTATGTATGGTGATACTGTATGGCTCTCTCTCCACGTA
Organism: Oncorhynchus kisutch; assembly: GCF_002021735.2. Taxonomy (NCBI): domain Eukaryota; kingdom Metazoa; phylum Chordata; class Actinopteri; order Salmoniformes; family Salmonidae; genus Oncorhynchus; species Oncorhynchus kisutch. The sequence goes on from NC_034183.2 coordinate 66,368,925, forward strand.
GTCAGTGTATTCTGTATGGTGATACTGTATGACTCTCTCTCTCCATGCAGTCAGAGTATTCTGTTTGGTGATACTGTTTGACTCTCTCTCTCCATGTAGTCAGTGTATTCTGTATGGTGAATCTGTTTGACTCTCTCTCTCCATGTTGTCTGTTTTCTGTATGGTGATACTGTCTGACTCTCTCTCCATGTAGTCAGTGTATTCTATATGGTGCTACTGTGTGACTCTCTCTCTCTCCATGTAGTCAGTGTTTTCTGTATGGTGATACTGTCTGACTCTCTCTCCATGTAGTCAGTGTATTATTTATGGTGATACTGTATGACTCTCCCTCCATGTAGTCAGTGTATTCTGTATGGTGATACTGTATGACTCTCTCTCCATGTTGTCAGTGTATTCTGTATGATGACTCTCTCTCCATGTAGTCAGTGTATTCTGTATGGTGATACTGTATGACTCACAGGTTTTATTGTTTCCAAGTGTCCCATGCAGGCTTATCTTGGGGAATAGGAGGGAATTGATCCCTAAAGAAACATTCTGCTTCAACCTTTTATATCAGGTTAGCCAATCAGTTCCCCCTGCTGCTCCAACTCTCTCACAGCTCACTGGATCTTCAGTCAGATTTTCAGGAATACACACATACACTTTCATTCACACGACTCATTCATTTGGAATTACTTTCTCACAAGTCATAAGAGAGGCCAAGGATGTTGAGTATCTGTCCCCTAGTTTCTTGGCTGCTCAACGTGGGCTGTCGTTATTTATAAACATGGGTTAGACAGGCAATGAAGCCCATTCACTACAGGGATGAGGTAACCTTGACCTTTGCCCTTCAATTAATATATAATTTATTAACAATAGCATGGGGAATGAGCCTACTTGATTTGGGAAGTAATTTAGCAGATTGGGTTAAATAAGTGTTTGATGCTAATTTACTGTAGAGGCAGTGACTTACTGTATTAAGTGAAAGGAGGTCTAATTTATAGAATGCTCCGATTTCAGCCAACAAGATGTAGCCCACTCTCCCCTAATGTACAGTGCCTTGTGAAAGTATTCGGCCCCCTTGAACTTTGCGACCTTTTGCCACATTTCATGGCGTTCCACTTCATGATTGTGTCCCACTTGTTGTTGATTCTTCACAAAAAAATACAGTTTTATATCTTTATGTTTGAAGCCTGAAATGTGGCAAAAGGTCGCAAAGTTCAAGGGGGCCGAATACTTTCGCACGGCACTGTACTTATATTTAATATGTGTCTTCGATTTTAGTTGTATATCATACTCTCTAGTCATTTGATTTGTATGTTCTGGAAATCATTCATAATCAAAAGCTAGGGGACGTTATTTTCAGCATGATTGCACGTTGTCAGGGGGCTGTGATTTAACCTCTCGGGGACTGTACGGGGTGTAAATGCTCTCAGATGGATCTGCTGCTGTGAGGGGAGAGAGGATAGGAGAGAGAGAAGAGAGGAGATGATAGGAGAGAAAGAGAGAATAGGAGAGAGGGAGAGAGGGAGACTCTAACTCAACAAGGCTCTGCACTCTGACACGGGTCATTGGAGAACTCAAAGGGCTTGGAGGAAAATAAATGATTTACTCATTTCCAATGTTTATTTTTCTGTGTTAAGGTGGCCGGGAAAACCTGGCTCGCAGGCAGAACCAAACATGATGGATCAAACGACAAGCCAAATATACATACTCTCCTATAGACACATACTTTGGCACCGACTCACTCATTCTCACCTCCTGTACACAAATATGTCTCTTTACCAGATGTAGACTTCTTAAGGTAACCCACTCTGTGACACACACACACACACACACACACACACATGCGCACACACACACAGTTCCATTACCACGTTGCACCATGCAGTAACACTCCAGTTCCCTTGACGCTGGCTCTTTTCTGAATAAACAGACAGATGAAAGGACAGGTTGGAACTGCGAGTCAGTCTGTTCTTTACCAATGACCCAACCTTATGGATGCCTCATTACCGATAGTACACTGACTACTGCCTGGTTTTCTTAAAAGATGAATTTACCTTTGTCCAAGCCTGGCTGTCAACTTCGACTCGCCTTGCCACAATTGTTCTGTAGTGCCTCCATGCCTATTTGGATGTGTGAGAACGCTGGTACGTTCATGCATGTGGGGGTTTGAGAAAGAGGGTCTGTGTGAAGGAAATAAAATAATCTGCTAACCAAGTGTATGTTATGGACCATGTAGACCAGCTGAATGACCCATAACCTTAGAATGAAACACACTGAGACATGTTATGGACCATGTAGACCAGCTGAATGACCCATAACCTTAGAATGAAACCACACTGAGACATGTTATGGACCATGTAGACCAGCTGAATGACCTATAACCTTAGAATGAAACCACACTGAGACATGTTATGGACCATGTAGACCAGCTGAATGACCCATAACCTTAGAATGAAACCACACTGAGACATGTTATGGACCATGTAGACCAGCTGAATGACCTATAACCTTAGAATGAAACCACACTGAGACATGTTATGTACCATGTAGACCAGCTGAATGACCTATAACCTTAGAATGAAACCACACTGAGACATGTTATGGACCAGCTTCCTCCTCTCCAACAGGCTTCAAGATGTGTCATAGTTCAGACATAAGGGTCATTCAGTCAACACAGACATAATGAACATTCCTTCTCCATAGTCAAGTCTCTCACTTGCATTAACATCTGCTAACCATGTGTATGTGACCAATAACATTTGATTTGATTTGAATTGATTTGATTCAAAACCTGTTTCATAATGTTAGACATGTGGAAGAGGTCACCCAGTCTAGTTTGACACTTTGATGCTGTGTGTGTGTGTGTGTGTGTGTGTGTGGGAGGGAGGGAGGGTGGAAATACAACAGACTGGTGTCAGGCTCAGCACAAAGACAGGTGACAGGTGTTAACATTAGTCCTTTAACCAGCTCTCTCTCTCTCTCTCTCTCTCTCTCTCTCTCAGCTCACATCTCTCTCTCTCTCTCTCTCTCAGCTCACATCTCTCTCTCTCTCTCAGCTCACATCTCTCTCTCTCTCTCAGCTCACATCTCTCTCTCTCTCTCTCTCTCTCTCAGCTCACATATCTCTCTCTCTCTCTCTCTCTCTCTCTCTCTCTCTCTCTCTCTCAGCTCACATCTCTCTCTCTCTCTCTCTCAGCTCACATCTCTCTCTCTCTCTCACCTCACATCTCTCTCTCTCTCTCTCTCTCTCTCTCTCTCAGCTCACATCTCTCTCTCTCTCTCTCTCAGCTCACATCTCTCTCTCCTCTCAGCACAATCTCTCTCTCTCTCAGCTCACATCTCTCTCTCTCTCTCTCTCTCTCTCAGCTCACATCTCTCTCTCTCTCTCTCTCTCTCTCTCTCTCTCAGCTCACATCTCTCTCTCTCTCTCAGCTCACATCTCTCTCTCTCTCTCTCTCTCAGCTCACATCTCTCTCTCTCTCTCTCTCTCTCTCTCTCTCTCTCTCTCTCTCTCTCTCTCAGCTCACATTTCTCTCTCTCTCTCTCTCTCTCTCTCTCTCTCAGCTCACATCTCTCTCTCTCTCTCTCTCTCAGCTCACATCTCTCTCTCTCTCTCTCTCTCTCTCTCTCTCTCTCTCAGCTCACATCTCTCTCTCTCTCTCTCTCAGCTCACATCTCTCTCTCTCTCTCTCTCTCTCTCTCATATATATACACACGTGTGTGTATAAAAAGCATAGTTCCTTTCCTAGATTAAAACCCCTAAATCATATCAGGTGTGCCATCAGTGTACGCTCAGCAGGCTCCTGGTGGCTCAGCAGGCTCCTGGTGGCTCAGCAGGCTCCTGGTGGCTCAGCTGCACTTTCATTTCATGAATTTCCTCTTTCTTTTATTCTTTCTTCCTTCAGAGCGGCCTCTCTGACTAATCTGCCGGGGGAATAGGGGGTGCAGATGCCCGGGGCCAGGCAACGTAGGCGTGGGGAGGGGGGCACAGTGCCCGTAGATAGAGAGGTATGGTGAGTCACTCTGGGCTACTGCCAGCCCTCAGCTGCAGAGCTGGATCATTCATTACAGTGCGATGCTGGCACCACTAGCACCAGGCTGGCAGCACTACAGCCAAGCAGGGGCAGGCAGCGGTGAGAGAGAATCCGTTGTCCCAGTAATCCTCCTAACCACCTCAACTCTAGCCCTCCGACCGTGGGATGCTGTGGCAGGACAGTCCGTGGTGAGGGATGAAATGCCGCTGGCTGTGTGGTGTCTCTGTGTGTATCAGTGTGTTTATCATCTATAAGCATGGCCACGTGGGTCCTTTTTTAAAATGAAAACCCCTGTTCCTCACTGTCTTGGTTTCGGGATTAGGAACAATGCTGCGTTGGCACTGGGTGTTCCCCTTTAGGATTGGTGGGGAAAAGGGATGTTCTGTGTACTCTCTCCCAGACTCTGTTGTGTGATATTATGATGACCGATGCCGAGCCTGACTGAGAGATCGGAACTAAAGAGAAGAGGCCTGATTCAAAATATTGTGTGTAGATTAATGAGGGAAAAAAGGTTTTTTTTTTTTTTGTTTTAATTCCGATTTAATACATTTTAGAATAAGGCTGTAACGTAACAAAATATGGAAGAAGTCAAAGGGTCTGAATACTTTCTGAATGCACTGTATGTGGACCACATGCCACCACACTCCATTTCACGTTAGAATGTCATACGATTCATTTACCAGAGACCGTTGTGACACACAGAGACACATACAGTTACTCCCCTCATGAGGTCAAGTACTGTATTGGTTTTCATTGCCCACTTCTCTCCTACTATTCTGTGGATGAGCAATTCACATCTGTATACTGTAAACTCTTTAGACCATAATAGCCATCATAAGACTCATTGTAGGACATTTGACTGATTCCTCTATGTCTTGTGGTTGTTTCTGTCATCCCTCTTTCTAAATCAGCCCACACCCTTGTTGTACTGATTAATAGGCCTGGCAAGCATGTGTTACTCACTAGAGTGTTGAGGCTGAGTCACCTGCTGCAGTTTTCTCCTCAGACCACTTACCCCCTCTCTCCCCACTGCAGACCCCCACCCCTCTCTCCCCACTGCAGACCCCCACCCTCTCTCCCCCCTGCAGACCCCCACCCTCTCTCCCCACTGCAGACCCCCACCCTCTCTCCCCACTGCAGACCCCCCACCCTCTCTCCCCACTGCAGACCCCACCCCTCTCTCCACACTGCAGGACCCCCACCCACCTCTCTCCCACTGCAGACCCCCACCCTCTCTCCCCACTGCAGACCCCCACCCTCTCTCCCCAACTGCAGACCCCCACCCTCTCTCCCCACTGCAGACCCCCACCCTCTCTCCCCACTGCAGACCCCCACCCTCTCTCCCCACTGCAGACCCCCCACCCTCTCTCCCCCACTGCAGACCCCCCACCCTCTCTCCCCACTGCAGACCCCCACCCTCTCTCCCCACTGCAGACCCCCACCCTCTCTCCCCACTGCAGACCCCCACCCTCTCTCCCCACTGCAGACCCCCACCCTCTCTCCCCACTGCAGACCCCCACCCCCTCTCTCCCCACTGCAGACCCCCACCCTCTCTCCCCATTGCAGACCCCCACCCCTCTCTCCCCGCTGCAGGCCCCCCACCCTTCTCTTCCCAATGCAGTCCACCACACACCCTCTCTCCCCGTTGCAGGCCCACCACCCCTCTTTCCCCACTGCAGGCCCCTACATCCCTCTCCCCCTACTGCAGGCCTGTCTGCCCACCCCTCTCTCCCCACTGCAGGCCCCTACATCCCTCTCCCCCTACTACAGGCCTGTCTGCCCACCACTCTCTCTCTAATCTCATCAATGTGGATTTCTGATAAGGCAGAGAGAGCTTTTAAGGAGATGGTATAGAGGTTCTTCTACGTGAATGGGATGGGTGAGAGGATAGAGGATGGGGGAGGTGGAATAGAGTGGTGGGCTGCGGAGTGAGATGCAGGTACTTCCTGTAATGGCCTGTGCCCCTTTCCTTTTAGTCCCCCCCTACCTGACCACTAATGAGCCTGAATAGACACCCTTTAGGGTTTATGGTGCTGCGGTGTGTGTGTGTGTGTGTGTGTGTGTGTCGCTGCACAGCTGGTCACTTAGATGTATTGATATGTGTTTCAATCTGCCATACACATGCATTCATTCATGCACACACATTCCATTTTCTCTGTGTCTCTGTTCCATTCAGTGAACGGCTCCCCGAGGAGGGTCTGGACCGCTTTGTCTCTGAGTTAAGTGTCTCAATCTATGGGGTAGAGATGAGTGTCTCTCTCTGTCTATGTCTGTGGCTCTCTCCATCTCGCTCTCTGTCTCTCTCTCTCTCGGTCTCCCTCTCTATCTTTCCCTGTAAACACTGAAACCTGCTGCCAGGACAGTAGAGCTGAAACAGGACAGGTTGTTGTCAGATGTGTGTGTGTGTGTGTGTGTGTGTGTGTGTGCATGCGTGCGCTGAGTCTCGTACAGTAGAGCAGTCCTGGAGGCTTCAGTTTCTTCACTGGTCTGCTTCTCATTACGCACCGAGGAGGGTGGCCCTCTGTCTTAATGAAAACACTTATTCAATCAGGGACTGAGTTGATCCCCTGATAAATGACATGTCCAAGATAAGCCATTTACTTTAAACATCCAATGCATCTAAGTCCCACTGGGATAACCAGTGAAAAGTATTCTTTTTGTACCATCTTTAAACATTGTTAAGGTCTGGTGCATATTTATCACAGTGAAGGCCCATGGCGTGTACTATGGCTTGATGTATAGGC
>NC_034183.2:66380687-66424358 GCF_002021735.2 Oncorhynchus kisutch
TGTAGTTCAAGTTGATATGGTTGTCATTAGATTAGGATGTAGAACAAGTTGATATGGCTGTCATTGGGAAGTAGAACAAGTTGATATGGTTGTCATTAGATTAGGATGTAGAACAAGTTGATATGGTTGTCATTAGATTAGGATGTAGAACAAGTTGATATGGTTGTCATTAGATTAGGATGTAGTTCAAGTTGATATGGTTGTCATTAGGATGTAGAACAAGTTGATATGGTTGACATTAGATTAGGATGTAGAACAAGTTGATATGGCTGTCATTGGGAAGTAGAACAAGTTGATATGGTTGTCATTAGGATGTAGTACAAGTTGATATGGTGGTCATTAGATTAGGATGTAGAACAAGTTGATATGGTTGTCATTAGATTAGGATGTAGAACAAGTTGATATGGTTGTTATTAGATTAGGATGTAGAACAAGTTGATATGGTTGTCATTAGGATGTAGAACACGTTGATATGGTTGTCATTGGGATGTAGAACAAGTTGATATGGTTGTCATTAGGAAGTAGAACAAGTTGATATGGTTGTCATTAGGATGTCGAACAAGTTGATATGGTTGTCATTAGGATGTAGTACAAGTTGATACGGTTGTCATTAGGATGTAGTTCAAGTTGATATGGTTGTCATTAGATTAGGATGTAGAACAAGTTGATATGGCTGTCATTGGGAAGTAGAACAAGTTGATATGGTTGTCATTAGATTAGGATGTAGAACAAGTTGATATGGTTGTCATTAGATTAGGATGTAGAACAAGTTGATATGGTTGTCATTAGATTAGGATGTAGTTCAAGTTGATATGGTTGTCATTAGGATGTAGAACAAGTTGATATGGTTGACATTATATTAGGATGTAGAACAAGTTGATATGGCTGTCATTGGGAAGTAGAACAAGTTGATATGGTTGTCATTAGGATGTAGTACAAGTTGATATGGTGGTCATTAGATTAGGATGTAGAACAAGTTGATATGGTTGTCATTAGATTAGGATGTAGAACAAGTTGATATGGTTGTTATTAGATTAGGATGTAGAACAAGTTGATATGGTTGTCATTAGGATGTAGAACAAGTTGATATGATAGTCATTAGGATGTAGAACAAGTTGATATGATAGTCATTAGGATGTAGAACAAGTTGATATGATAGTCATTAGGATGTAGAACAAGTTGATATGATAGTCATTAGGATGTAGAACAAGTTGATATGGTTGTCATTAGATTAGGATGTAGAACAAGTTGATATGGTAGTCATTAGGATGTAGAACAAGTTGATATGGTTGTAATTAGATTAGGATGTAGAACAAGTTGATATGGTTGTCATTAGGATGTAGAACAAGTTTATATGGTTGTCATTAGGATGTAGAACAAGTTGATATGGTTGTCATTAAGATGTAGAACACGTTGATATGGTTGTCATTAGGATGTAGAACAAGTTGATATGGTTGTCATTAGGATGTCGAACAAGTTGATATGGTTGTCATTAGGATGTCGAACAAGTTGATATGGTTGTCATTAGGATGTCGAACAAGTTGATATGGTTGTCATTAGGATGTCGAACAAGTTGATATGGTTGTCATTAGGATGTAGTACAAGTTGATATGGTGGTCATTAGATTAGGATGTAGAACAAGTTGATATGGTTGTTATTAGATTAGGATGTAGAACAAGTTGATATGATAGTCATTAGGATGTAGAACAAGTTGATATGGTTGTCATTAGGATGTAAAACAAGTTGATATGGTTGTAATTAGGATGTAGTACAAGTTGATATGGTTGTTATCAGATTAGGATGTAGAACAAGTTGATATGATAGTCATTAGGATGTAGAACAAGTTGATATGATAGTCATTAGGATGTAGAACAAGTTGATATGATAGTCATTAGGATGTAGAACAAGTTGATATGGTTGTCATTAGATTAGGATGTAGAACAAGTGATATGGTTGTCATTCGGCATGTAGAACAAGTCGTTATGGTTGTCATTAGGATGTAGTACAAGTTGATATGGTGGTCATTAGATTAGGATGTAGAACAAGTTGATATGGGTTGTCATTAGATTAGGATGTAGAACAAAGTTGATATGGTTGTTATTAGATTAGGATGTAGAAACAAGTTGATATGGTTGTCATTAGGATGTAGAACAAAGTTTATATGGTTGTCATTAGGATGTAGAACAAGTTGATATGGTTGTCATTAAGATGTAGAACACGTTGATATGGTTGTCATTAGGATGTAGAACAAGTTGATATGGTTTGTCATTAGGATGTCGAACAAGTTGATATGGTTGTCATTAGGATGTCGAACAAGTTGATATGGTTGTCATTAGGATGTCGAACAAGTTGATATGGTTGTCATTAGGATGTAGTCACAAGTTGATATGGTGGTCATTAGATTAGGATGTAGAAACAAGTTTGATATGGTTGTTATTAGATTAGGATGTAGAACAAGTTGATATGATAGTCATTAGGATGTAGAACAAGTTGATATGGTTGTTCATTAGGATGTAGAACAAGTTGATATGGTTGTCATTAGGATGTAAACACATGTTGATATGGTTGTAATTAGGATGTAGTACAAGTTGATATGGTTAGTTATTAGTTAGGATGTAGAACAGTTGATATGATAGTCATTAGGATGTAGAACAAGTTGATATGATAGTCATTAGGATGTAGAACAAGTTGATATGATAGTCATTTAGGATGTAGAACAAGTTGATATGGTTGTCATTAGATTAGGATGTAGAACAAGTTGATATGGTTGTCATTCGGATGTAGAACAGTCCTTATGGTTTGTCATTAGGATGTAGTACAAGTTAATATGGTGGTCATAGATGTAGGATGTAGAACAAGTTGATATGGTGGTCATTAGGATGTAGAACACGTTGATATGGTTGTAATTAGATTAGGATGTAGAACAAGTGATATGGTTGTCATTAGGATGTAGAACAAGTTGATATGGTTGTCATTAGGATGTAGAACAAGTTGATATGGTTTGTCATTAAGAATGTAGAACACGTTGATTATGGTTGTCATTAGGATGTAGAACAAGTTGATATGGTTGTCATTAGGATGTAGAACAAGTTGATATGGTTGTCATTAGATTAGGGTGTCGAACAAGTTGATAATGGTTGTCATTAGGATGTCGAACAAGTTGATATGGTTGTCATTAGGATGTCGAACAAGTTGATATGGTTTTCATTAGGATGTAGAACAAGTTGATATGGTTGTCATTAGGATGTAGAACAAGTTGATATGGTTGTCATTAGGATGTAGAACAAGTTGATATGGTTGTTATTAGATTAGGATGTAGAACAAGTTGATATGATAGTCATTAGGATGTTAGAACAAGTTGATATGATAGTCATTAGGATGTAGAACAAGTTGATATGATAGTCATTAGGATGTAGAACAAGTTGATATGGTTGTCATTAGATTAGGATGTAGAACAAGTTGTTATGGATTGTCATTAGGATGTAGTATAAGTTGAAATGGTGGTCATTAGATTAGGATGTAGAACAAGTTGATATGGTAGTCATTAGGATGTAGAACAAGTTGATATTGGTTGTAATTAGATTAGGATGTTAGAACAAGTTGATATGGTTGTCATTAGGATGTAGAACAAGTTGATATGGGTTGTCATTAGGATGTAGAACAAGTTGATATGGTTGTCATTAGATTAGGATGTCGAACAAGTTTGATATGGTTGTCATTAGGATGTCGAACAAGTTGATATGATAGTCATTAGCGATGTAGAACAATTGATATGGTTGTCATTAGATTAGGATGTAGAACAAGTTGATATGGTTGTCATTCGGATGTAGAACAAGTCCTTATGGTTGTCATTAGGATGTAGTACAAGTTAATATGGTGGTCATTAGATTAGGATGTAGAACAAGTTGATATGGTGGTCATTAGGATGTAGAACACGTTGATATGGTTGTAATTAGATTAGGATGTAGAACAAGTTGATATGGTTGTCATTAGGATGTAGAACAAGTTGATATGGTTGTCATTAGGATGTAGAACAAGTTGATATGGTTGTCATTAAGATGTAGAACACGTTGATATGGTTGTCATTAGGATGTAGAACAAGTTGATATGGTTGTCATTAGGATGTAGAACAAGTTGATATGGTTGTCATTAGATTAGGGTGTAGAACAAGTTGATATGGTTGTCATTAGGATGTAGAACAAGTTGATATGGTTGTCATTAGGATGTCGAACAAGTTGATATGGTTTTCATTAGGATGTAGAACAAGTTGATATGGTTGTCATTAGGATGTAGAACAAGTTGATATGGTTGTCATTAGGATGTAGAACAAGTTGATATGGTTGTCATTAGATTAGGATGTAGAACAAGTTGATATGATAGTCATTAGGATGTAGAACAAGTTGATATGATAGTCATTAGGATGTAGAACAAGTTGATATGATAGTCATTAGGATGTAGAACAAGTTGATATGGTTGTCATTAGATTAGGATGTAGAACAAGTTGATATGGTTGTCATTAGGATGTAGTACAAGTTGATATGGTGGTCATTAGATTAGGATGTAGAACAAGTTGATATGGTAGTCATTAGGATGTAGAACAAGTTGATATGGTTGTCATTAGATTAGGATGTAGAACAAGTTGATATGGTTGTCATTAGGATGTAGAACAAGTTGATATGGTTGTCATTAGGATGTAGAACAAGTTGATATGGTTGTCATTAGATTAGGATGTAGAACAAGTTGATATGGTTGTCATTAGGATGTCGAACAAGTTGATATGGTTGTCATTAGGATGTAGAACAAGTTGATATGGTTGTCATTAGGATGTAGAACAAGTTGATATGGTTGTCATTAGGATGTAGAACAAGTTGATATGGTTGTCATTAGGATGTAGAACAAGTTGATATGGTTGTCATTAGGATGTAGAACAAGTTGATATGGTTGTCATTAGGATGTAGAACAAGTTGATATGGTTGTCATTAGGATGTAGAACAAGTTGATATGGTTGTCATTAGGATGTAGAACAAGTTGATATGGTTGTCATTAGATTAGGATGTAGAACAAGTTGATATGGTTGTCATTAGATTAGGATGTAGAACAAGTTGATATGGCTGTCATTAGATTAGGATGTAGAACAAGTTGATATGGTTGTCATTGGGATGTAGAACAAGTTGATATGGTTGTCATTAGGATGTAGTACAAGTTGATATGGTGGTCATTCGATTAGGATGTAGAACATTTTGATATGGTTGTCATTAGGATGTCGAACAAGTTGATATGGTTGTCATTAGGATGTAGTACAAGTTGATATGGTGGTCATTAGATTAGGATGTAGAACAAGTTGATATGATAGTCATTAGGATGTAGAACAAGTTGATATGATAGTCATTAGGATGTAGAACAAGTTGATATGGTTGTCATTAGGATGTAGTACAAGTTGATATGGTGGTCATTCGATTAGGATGTAGAACATTTTGATATGGTTGTCATTAGGATGTAAAACAAGTTGATATGGTTGTAATTAGGATGTAGTACAAGTTGATATGGTTGTTATTAGATTAGGATGTAGAACAAGTTGATATGATAGTCATTAGGATGTAGAACAAGTTGATATGATAGTCATTAGGATGTAGAACAAGTTGATATGGTTGTCATTAGATTAGGATGTAGAACAAGTTGATATGGTTGTCATTCGGATGTAGAACAAGTGCTATGGTTGTCATTAGGATGTAGTACAAGTTGATATGGTGGTCATTAGATTAGGATGTAGAACAAGTTGATATGGTTGTCATTAGGATGTAGAACAAGTTGATATGGTTGTAATTAGATTAGGATGTAGAACAAGTTGATATGGTTGTCATTAGGATGTAGAACAAGTTGATATGGTTGTCATTAGGATGTAGAACAAGTTGATATGGTTGTCATTAGATGTAGAACAAGTTGATATGGTTGTCATTAGGATGTAGAACAAGTTGATATGGTTGTCATTAGGATGTAGAACAAGTTGATATGGTTGTCATTAGATTAGGATGTAGAACAAGTTGATATGGTTGTCATTAGGATGTAGAACAAGTTGATATGGTTGTCATTAGGATGTAGAACAAGTTGATATGGTTTCATTAGGATGTAGAACAAGTTGATATGGTTGTCATTAGGATGTAGAACAAGTTGATATGGTTGTCATTAGGATGTAGAACAAGTTGATATGGTTGTTATTAGATTAGGATGTAGAACAAGTTGATATGGTTGTCATTAGGATGTAGAACAAGTTGATATGGTTGTCATTAGGATGTAGAACAAGTTGATATGGTAGTCATTAGGATGTAGAACAAGTTGATATGGTTGTCATTAGATTAGGATGTAGAACAAGTTGATATGGTTGTCATTAGGATGTAGTACAAGTTGATATGGTGGTCATTAGATTAGGATGTAGAACAAGTTGATATGGTTGTCATTAGGATGTAGAACAAGTTGATATGGTTGTCATTAGATTAGGATGTAGAACAAGTTGATATGGTTGTCATTAGGATGTAGAACAAGTTGATATGGTTGTCATTAGGATGTAGAACAAGTTGATATGGTTGTCATTAGATTAGGATGTAGAACAAGTTGATATGGTTGTCATTAGGATGTAGAACAAGTTGATATGGTTGTCATTAGGATGTAGAACAAGTTGATATGGTTGTCATTAGGATGTAGAACAAGTTGATATGGTTGTCATTAGGATGTAGAACAAGTTGATATGGTTGTCATTAGGATGTAGAACAAGTTGATATGGTTGTCATTAGGATGTAAAACAAGTTGATATGGTTGTAATTAGGATGTAGTACAAGTTGATACGGTTGTCATTAGGATGTAGAACAAGTTGATATGGTTCTCATTAGGATGAAGAACAAGTTGCAATGGTTGTCATTAGATTAGGATATAGAACAAGTTGATATGGTTGTCATTAGATTAGGATGTAGAACAAGTTGATATGGCTGTCATTGGGAAGTAGAACAAGTTGATATGGTTGTCATTGGGATGTAGAACAAGTTGATATGGTTGTCATTAGGATGTAGTACAAGTTGATATGGTGGTCATTCGATTAGGATGTAGAACAATTTGATATGGTTGTCATTAGGATGTAGAACAAGTTGATATGGTTGTCATTAGGATGTAGTACAAGTTGATATGGTTGTCATTAGATTAGGATGTAGAACAAGTTGATATGGTTGTCATTAGGATGTAGAACAAGTTGATATGGTTGTCATTAGGATGTAGAACAAGTTGATATGGTTGTCATTAGGATGTAGAACAAGTTGATATGGTTGTCATTAGGATGTAGTACAAGTTGATATGGTGGTCATTAGATTAGGATGTAGAACAAGTTGATATGGTTGTTATTAGATTAGGATGTAGAACAAGTTGATATGGTAGTCATTAGGATGTAGAACAAGTTGATATGATAGTCATTAGGATGTAGAACAAGTTGATATGATAGTCATTAGGATGTAGAACAAGTTGATATGGTTGTCATTAGATTAGGATGTAGAACAAGTTGATATGGTTGTCATTAGGATGTAGAACAAGTTGATATGGTTGTCATTAGGATGTAGAACAAGTTGATATGGTTGTCATTAAGATGTAGAACAAGTTGATATGGTTGTCATTAGGATGTAGAACAAGTTGATATGGTTGTCATTAGGATGTAGAACAAGTTGATATGGTTGTCATTAGGATGTCGAACAAGTTGATATGGTTGTCATTAGGATGTCGAACAAGTTGATATGGTTGTCATTAGGATGTCGAACAAGTTGATATGGTTGTCATTAGGATGTAGAACAAGTTGATATGGTTGTCATTAGGATGTAGAACAAGTTGATATGGTTGTCATTAGGATGTAGAACAAGTTGATATGGTTGTCATTAGGATGTAAAACAAGTTGATATGGTTGTAATTAGGATGTAGTACAAGTTGATATGGTTGTTATTAGATTAGGATGTAGAACAAGTTGATATGATAGTCATTAGGATGTAGAACAAGTTGATATGATAGTCATTAGGATGTAGAACAAGTTGATATGATAGTCATTAGGATGTAGAACAAGTTGATATGGTTGTCATTAGATTAGGATGTAGAACAAGTTGATATGGTTGTCATTCGGATGTAGAACAAGTCGTTATGGTTGTCATTAGGATGTAGTACAAGTTGATATGGTGGTCATTAGATTAGGATGTAGAACAAGTTGATATGGTAGTCATTAGGATGTAGAACAAGTTGATATGGTTGTAATTAGATTAGGATGTAGAACAAGTTGATATGGTTGTCATTAGGATGTAGAACAAGTTGATATGGTTGTCATTAGGATGTAGAACAAGTTGATATGGTTGTCATTAAGATGTAGAACACGTTGATATGGTTGTCATTAGGATGTAGAACAAGTTGATATGGTTGTCATTAGGATGTAGAACAAGTTGATATGGTTGTCATTAGATTAGGATGTAGAACAAGTTGATATGGTTGTCATTAGGATGTAGAACAAGTTGATATGGTTGTCATTAGGATGTAGAACAAGTTGATATGGTTGTCATTAGGATGTAGAACAAGTTGATATGGTTGTCATTAGGATGTAGAACAAGTTGATATGGTTGTCATTAGGATGTAGAACAAGTTGATATGGTTGTCATTAGGATGTAGAACAAGTTGATATGGTTGTCATTAGGATGTAGAACAAGTTGATATGGTTGTCATTAGGATGTAGAACAAGTTGATATGGTTGTCATTAGGATGTAGAACAAGTTGATATGGTGGTCATTAGATTAGGATGTAGAACAAGTTGATATGGTTGTTATTAGATTAGGATGTAGAACAAGTTGATATGGTTGTCATTAGGATGTAGAACAAGTTGATATGGTTGTCATTAGGATGTAGAACAAGTTGATATGGTTGTCATTAGGATGTAGAACAAGTTGATATGGTTGTCATTAGATTAGGATGTAGAACAAGTTGATATGGTTGTCATTAGGATGTAGAACAAGTTGATATGGTTGTCATTAGGATGTAGAACAAGTTGATATGGTTGTAATTAGATTAGGATGTAGAACAAGTTGATATGGTTGTCATTAGGATGTAGAAGAAGTTGATATGGTTGTCATTAGGATGTAGAACAAGTTGATATGGTTGTCATTAGGATGTAGAACAAGTTGATATGGTTGTCATTAGGATGTAGAACAAGTTGATATGGTTGTCATTAGGATGTAGAACAAGTTGATATGGTTGTCATTAGGATGTAGAACAAGTTGATATGGTTGTCATTAGGATGTAGAACAAGTTGATATGGTTGTCATTAGGATGTAGAACAAGTTGATATGGTTGTCATTAGGATGTAGAACAAGTTGATATGGTTGTCATTAGGATGTAGAACAAGTTGATATGGTTGTCATTAGGATGTAGAACAAGTTGATATGGTTGTCATTAGGATGTAAAACAAGTTGATATGGTTGTAATTAGGATGTAGTACAAGTTGATATGGTTGTTATTAGATTAGGATGTAGAACAAGTTGATATGGTTGTCATTAGGATGTAGAACAAGTTGATATGATTGTCATTAGGATGTAGAACAAGTTGATATGGTTGTCATTAGATTAGGATGTAGAACAAGTTGATATGGTTGTCATTAGGATGTAGAACAAGTTGATATGGTTGTCATTAGGATGTAGAACAAGTTGATATGGTTGTCATTAGATTAGGATGTAGAACAAGTTGATATGGTAGTCATTAGGATGTAGAACAAGTTGATATGGTTGTAATTAGATTAGGATGTAGAACAAGTTGATATGGTTGTCATTAGGATGTAGAACAAGTTGATATGGTTGTCATTAGGATGTAGAACAAGTTGATATGGTTGTCATTAGGATGTAGAACAAGTTGATATGGTTGTCATTAGGATGTAGAACAAGTTGATATGGTTGTCATTAGGATGTAGAACAAGTTGATATGGTTGTCATTAGATTAGGATGTCGAACAAGTTGATATGGTTGTCATTAGGATGTAGAACAAGTTGATATGGTTGTCATTAGGATGTAGAACAAGTTGATATGGTTGTCATTAGGATGTAGAACAAGTTGATATGGTTGTCATTAGGATGTAGAACAAGTTGATAT
Source organism: Oncorhynchus kisutch (assembly GCF_002021735.2). NCBI lineage: Eukaryota > Metazoa > Chordata > Actinopteri > Salmoniformes > Salmonidae > Oncorhynchus > Oncorhynchus kisutch. The sequence continues at coordinate 66,390,833 of NC_034183.2, forward strand.
GGTTGTCATTAGGATGTAGAACAAGTTGATATGGTTGTCATTAGATTAGGATGTAGAACAAGTTGATATGGTTGTTATTAGATTAGGATGTAGAACAAGTTGATATGATAGTCATTAGGATGTAGAACAAGTTGATATGATAGTCATTAGGATGTAGAACAAGTTGATATGATAGTCATTAGGATGTAGAACAAGTTGATATGGTTGTCATTAGATTAGGATGTAGAACAAGTTGATATGGTTGTCATTAGGATGTAGAACAAGTTGTTATGGTTGTCATTAGGATGTAGTACAAGTTGATATGGTGGTCATTAGATTAGGATGTAGAACAAGTTGATATGGTAGTCATTAGGATGTAGAACAAGTTGATATGGTTGTAATTAGATTAGGATGTAGAACAAGTTGATATGGTTGTCATTAGGATGTAGAACAAGTTGATATGGTTGTCATTAGGATGTAGAACAAGTTGATATGGTTGTCATTAGGATGTAGAACAAGTTGATATGGTTGTCATTAGGATGTAGAACAAGTTGATATGGTTGTCATTAGGATGTAGAACAAGTTGATATGGTTGTCATTAGATTAGGATGTCGAACAAGTTGATATGGTTGTCATTAGGATGTCGAACAAGTTGATATGGTTGTCATTAGGATGTAGAACAAGTTGATATGGTTGTCATTAGGATGTAGAACAAGTTGATATGGTTGTCATTAGGATGTAGAACAAGTTGATATGGTTGTCATTAGGATGTAGAACAAGTTGATATGGTGTCATTAGATTAGGATGTAGAACAAGTTGATATGGTTGTTATTAGATTAGGATGTAGAACAAGTTGATATGATAGTCATTAGGATGTAGAACAAGTTGATATGATAGTCATTAGGATGTAGAACAAGTTGATATGATAGTCATTAGGATGTAGAACAAGTTGATATGATAGTCATTAGGATGTAGAACAAGTTGATATGGTTGTCATTAGATTAGGATGTAGAACAAGTTGATATGGTTGTCATTCGGATGTAGAACAAGTCGTTATGGTTGTCATTAGGATGTAGTACAAGTTGATATGGTGGTCATTAGATTAGGATGTAGAACAAGTTGATATGGTAGTCATTAGGATGTAGAACAAGTTGATATGGTTGTAATTAGATTAGGATGTAGAACAAGTTGATATGGTTGTCATTAGGATGTAGAACAAGTTGATATGGTTGTCATTAGGATGTAGAACAAGTTGATATGGTTGTCATTAAGATGTAGAACAAGTTGATATGGTTGTCATTAGGATGTAGAACAAGTTGATATGGTTGTCATTAGGATGTAGAACAAGTTGATATGGTTGTCATTAGGATGTAGAACAAGTTGATATGGTTGTCATTAGGATGTAGAACAAGTTGATATGGTTGTCATTAGGATGTAAAACAAGTTGATATGGTTGTAATTAGGATGTAGTACAAGTTGATATGGTTGTCATTAGGATGTAGAACAAGTTGATATGGTTCTCATTAGGATGTAGAACAAGTTGATATGGTTGTCATTAGATTAGGATATAGAACAAGTTGATATGGTTGTCATTAGATTAGGATGTAGAACAAGTTGATATGGCTGTCATTGGGAAGTAGAACAAGTTGATATGGTTGTCATTGGGATGTAGAACAAGTTGATATGGTTGTCATTAGGATGTAGTACAAGTTGATATGGTGGTCATTCGATTAGGATGTAGAACAAGTTGATATGGTTGTCATTAGATTAGGATGTAGTTCAAGTTGATATGGTAGTCATTAGGATGTAGAACAAGTTGGTATGGTTGTCATTAGATTAGGATGTAGAACATTTTGATATGGTTGTCATTAGGATGTCGAACAAGTTGATATGGTTGTCATTAGGATGTAGTACAAGTTGATATGGTGGTCATTAGATTAGGATGTAGAACAAGTTGATATGGTTGTTATTAGATTAGGATGTAGAACAAGTTGATATGGTAGTCATTAGGATGTAGAACAAGTTGATATGATAGTCATTAGGATGTAGAACAAGTTGATATGATAGTCATTAGGATGTAGAACAAGTTGATATGGTTGTCATTAGATTAGGATGTAGAACAAGTTGATATGGTTGTCATTAGGATGTAGAACAAGTTGATATGGTTGTAATTAGGATGTAGAACAAGTTGATATGGTTGTCATTAAGATGTAGAACAAGTTGATATGGTTGTCATTAGGATGTAGAACAAGTTGATATGGTTGTCATTAGGATGTAGAACAAGTTGATATGGTTGTCATTAGGATGTAGAACAAGTTGATATGGTTGTCATTAGGATGTAGAACAAGTTGATATGGTTGTCATTAGGATGTAGAACAAGTTGATATGGTTGTCATTAGGATGTAGAACAAGTTGATATGGTTGTCATTAGGATGTAGAACAAGTTGATATGGTTGTCATTAGGATGTAGAACAAGTTGATATGGTTGTCATTAGGATGTAGAACAAGTTGATATGGTTGTCATTAGGATGTAGAACAAGTTGATATGGTTGTCATTAGGATGTAGAACAAGTTGATATGGTTGTCATTAGGATGTAGAACAAGTTGATATGGTTGTCATTAGGATGTAGAACAAGTTGATATGGTTGTCATTAGGATGTAGAACAAGTTGATATGGTTGTCATTAGATTAGGATGTAGAACAAGTTGATATGGTTGTCATTAGATTAGGATGTAGAACAAGTTGATGTGGTTGTCATTAGGATGTAGAACAAGTTGATATGGTTGTCATTAGGATGTAGAACAAGTTGATATGGTTGTCATTAGGATGTAGAACAAGTTGATATGGTTGTCGATTAGGATGTAGAACAAGTTGATATGGTTGTCATTAGATTAGGATGTAGAACAAGTTGATATGGTTGTCATTAGGATGTAGAACAAGTTGGTATGGTTGTCATTAGATTAGGATGTAGAACAAGTTGATATGGTTGTCATTAGGATGTCGAACAAGTTGATATGGTTGTCATTAGGATGTAGTACAAGTTGATATGGTTGTCATTAGATTAGGATGTAGAACAAGTTGATATGGTTGTTATTAGATTAGGATGTAGAACAAGTTGATATGGTAGTCATTAGGATGTAGAACAAGTTGATATGGTTGTCATTAGGATGTAGAACAAGTTGATATGGTTGTCATTAGGATGTAGAACAAGTTGATATGGTTGTCATTAGATTAGGATGTAGAACAAGTTGATATGGTTGTCATTAGGATGTAGAACAAGTTGATATGGTTGTCATTAGGATGTAGAACAAGTTGATATGGTTGTCATTAGGATGTAGAACAAGTTGATATGGTTGTCATTAGGATGTAGAACAAGTTGATATGGTTGTCATTAGGATGTAGAACAAGTTGATATGGTTGTCATTAGGATGTAGAACAAGTTGATATGGTTGTCATTAGGATGTAGAACAAGTTGATATGGTTGTCATTAGGATGTAGAACAAGTTGATATGGTTGTCATTAGGATGTAGAACAAGTTGATATGGTTGTCATTAGGATGTAGAACAAGTTGATATGGTTGTCATTAGGATGTAGAACAAGTTGATATGGTTGTCATTAGGATGTAGAACAAGTTGATATGGTTGTCATTAGATTAGGATGTAGAACAAGTTGATATGGTTGTTATTAGATTAGGATGTAGAACAAGTTGATATGATAGTCATTAGGATGTAGAACAAGTTGATATGATAGTCATTAGGATGTAGAACAAGTTGATATGATAGTCATTAGGATGTAGAACAAGTTGATATGGTTGTCATTAGATTAGGATGTAGAACAAGTTGATATGGTAGTCATTAGGATGTAGAACAAGTTGATATGGTTGTAATTAGATTAGGATGTAGAACAAGTTGATATGGTAGTCATTAGGATGTAGAACAAGTTGATATGGTTGTCATTAGGATGTAGAACAAGTTGATATGGTTGTCATTAGGATGTAGAACAAGCTGATATGGTTGTCATTAGATTAGAATGTCGAACAAGTTGATATGGTTGTCATTAGGATGTAGAACAAGTTGATATGGTTGTCATTAGGATGTCGAACAAGTTGATATGGTTGTCATTAGGATGTAGAACAAGTTGATATGGTTGTCATTAGGATGTAGAACAAGTTGATATGGTTGTCATTAGGATGTAGAACAAGTTGATATGGTTGTCATTAGGATGTAGAACAAGTTGATATGGTTGTCATTAGGATGTAGAACAAGTTGATATGGTTGTCATTAGGATGTAGAACAAGTTGATATGGTTGTCATTAGGATGTAGAACAAGTTGATATGGTTGTCATTAGGATGTAGAACAAGTTGAATGGTTGTCATTAGATTAGGATAGAACAAGTTGATATGGTTGTCATTAGATTAGGATGTAGAACAAGTTGATATGGCTGTCATTGGGAAGTAGAACAAGTTGATATGGTTGTCATTGGGATGTAGAACAAGTTGATATGGTTGTCATTAGGATGTAGTACAAGTTGATATGGTGGTCATTCGATTAGGATGTAGAACAAGTTGATATGGTTGTCATTAGATTAGGATGTAGTTCAAGTTGATATGGTAGTCATTAGGATGTAGAACAAGTTGGTATGGTTGTCATTAGATTAGGATGTAGAACATTTTGATATGGTTGTCATTAGGATGTCGAACAAGTTGATATGGTTGTCATTAGGATGTAGTACAAGTTGATATGGTGGTCATTAGATTAGGATGTAGAACAAGTTGATATGGTGTGTATTAGATTAGGATGTAGAACAAGTTGATATGGTTGTCATTAGGATGTAGAACAAGTTGATATGGTTGTCATTAGGATGTAGAACAAGTTGATATGGTTGTCATTAGGATGTAGAACAAGTTGATATGGTTGTCATTAGATTAGGATGTAGAACAAGTTGATATGGTTGTCATTAGGATGTAGAACAAGTTGATATGGTTGTCATTAGGATGTAGAACAAGTTGATATGGTTGTCATTAGGATGTAGAACAAGTTGATATGGTTGTCATTAGGATGTAGAACAAGTTGATATGGTTGTCATTAGGATGTAGAACAAGTTGATATGGTTGTCATTAGGATGTAGAACAAGTTGATATGGTTGTCATTAGGATGTAGAACAAGTTGATATGGTTGTCATTAGGATGTAGAACAAGTTGATATGGTTGTCATTAGGATGTAGAACAAGTTGATATGGTTGTCATTAGGATGTAGAACAAGTTGATATGGTTGTCATTAGGATGTAGAACAAGTTGATATGGTTGTCATTAGGATGTAGAACAAGTTGATATGGTTGTCATTAGATTAGGATGTAGAACAAGTTGATATGGTTGTTATTAGATTAGGATGTAGAACAAGTTGATATGGTTGTCATTAGGATGTAGAACAAGTTGATATGGTAGTCATTAGGATGTAGAACAAGTTGATATGATAGTCATTAGGATGTAGAACAAGTTGATATGGTTGTCATTAGATTAGGATGTAGAACAAGTTGATATGGTTGTCATTAGGATGTAGAACAAGTTGATATGGTTGTAATTAGATTAGGATGTAGAACAAGTTGATATGGTTGTCATTAGGATGTAGAACAAGTTGATATGGTTGTCATTAGGATGTAGAACAAGTTGATATGGTTGTCATTAGGATGTAGAACAAGTTGATATGGTTGTCATTAGATTAGATGTAGAACAAGTTGATATGGTTGTCATTAGGATGTAGAACAAGTTGATATGGTTGTCATTAGGATGTAGAACAAGTTGATATGGTTGTCATTAGGATGTAGAACAAGTTGATATGGTTGTCATTAGGATGTAGAACAAGTTGATATGGTTGTCATTAGGATGTAGAACAAGTTGATATGGTTGTCATTAGGATGTAGAACAAGTTGATATGGTTGTCATTAGGATGTAGAACAAGTTGATATGGTTGTCATTAGGATGTAGAACAAGTTGATATGGTTGTCATTAGGATGTAGAACAAGTTGATATGGTTGTCATTAGGATGTAGAACAAGTTGATATGGTTGTCATTAGGATGTAGAACAAGTTGATATGGTTGTAATTAGGATGTAGAACAAGTTGATATGGTTGTCATTAGGATGTAGAACAAGTTGATATGGTTGTCATTAGGATGAAGAACAAGTTGCAATGGTTGTCATTAGATTAGGATATAGAACAAGTTGATATGGTTGTCATTAGATTAGGATGTAGAACAAGTTGATATGGCTGTCATTGGGAAGTAGAACAAGTTGATATGGTTGTCATTAGGATGTAGAACAAGTTGATATGGTTGTCATTAGGATGTAGTACAAGTTGATATGGTGGTCATTCGATTAGGATGTAGAACAAGTTGATATGGTTGTCATTAGATTAGGATGTAGTTCAAGTTGATATGGTAGTCATTAGGATGTAGAACAAGTTGGTATGGTTGTCATTAGATTAGGATGTAGAACATTTTGATATGGTTGTCATTAGGATGTCGAACAAGTTGATATGGTTGTCATTAGGATGTAGTACAAGTTGATATGGTTGTCATTAGATTAGGATGTAGAACAAGTTGATATGGTTGTCATTAGATTAGGATGTAGAACAAGTTGATATGGTTGTCATTAGGATGTAGAACAAGTTGATATGGTTGTCATTAGGATGTAGAACAAGTTGATATGGTTGTCATTAGGATGTAGAACAAGTTGATATGGTTGTCATTAGATTAGGATGTAGAACAAGTTGATATGGTTGTCATTAGGATGTAGAACAAGTTGATATGGTTGTCATTAGGATGTAGAACAAGTTGATATGGTTGTCATTAGGATGTAGAACAAGTTGATATGGTTGTCATTAGGATGTAGAACAAGTTGATATGGTTGTCATTAGGATGTAGAACAAGTTGATATGGTTGTCATTAGATTAGGATGTAGAACAAGTTGATATGGTTGTCATTAGGATGTAGAACAAGTTGATATGGTTGTCATTAGGATGTAGAACAAGTTGATATGGTTGTCATTAGGATGTAGAACAAGTTGATATGGTTGTCATTAGGATGTAGAACAAGTTGATATGGTTGTCATTAGGATGTAGAACAAGTTGATATGGTTGTCATTAGGATGTAGAACAAGTTGATATGGTTGTCATTAGATTAGGATGTAGAACAAGTTGATATGGTTGTCATTAGATTAGGATGTAGAACAAGTTGATATGGTTGTCATTAGGATGTAGAACAAGTTGATATGGTTGTCATTAGGATGTAGAACAAGTTGATATGGTTGTCATTAGGATGTAGAACAAGTTGATATGGTTGTCATTAGATTAGGATGTAGAACAAGTTGATATGGTTGTCATTAGGATGTAGAACAAGTTGATATGGTTGTCATTAGATTAGGATGTAGAACAAGTTGATATGGTTGTCATTAGGATGTAGAACAAGTTGATATGGTTGTCATTAGGATGTAGAACAAGTTGATATGGTTGTCATTAGGATGTAGAACAAGTTGATATGGTTGTCATTAGATTAGGATGTAGAACAAGTTGATATGGTTGTCATTAGGATGTAGAACAAGTTGATATGGTTGTCATTAGGATGTAGAACAAGTTGATATGGTTGTCATTAGGATGTAGAACAAGTTGATATGGTTGTCATTAGGATGTAGAACAAGTTGATATGGTTGTCATTAGGATGTAGAACAAGTTGATATGGTTGTCATTAGGATGTAGAACAAGTTGATATGGTTGTCATTAGGATGTAGAACAAGTTGATATGGTTGTCATTAGATTAGGATGTAGAACAAGTTGATATGGTTGTCATTAGGATGTAGAACAAGTTGATATGGTTGTCATTAGGATGTAGAACAAGTTGATATGGTTGTCATTAGATTAGGATGTAGAACAAGTTGATATGGTTGTCATTAGGATGTAGAACAAGTTGATATGGTTGTCATTAGGATGTAGAACAAGTTGATATGGTTGTCATTAGATTAGGATGTAGAACAAGTTGATATGGTTGTCATTAGGATGTAGAACAAGTTGATATGGTTGTCATTAGGATGTAGAACAAGTTGATATGGTTGTCATTAGATTAGGATGTAGAACAAGTTGATATGGTTGTCATTAGGATGTAGAACAAGTTGATATGGTTGTCATTAGGATGTAGAACAAGTTGATATGGTTGTCATTAGGATGTAGAACAAGTTGATATGGTTGTCATTAGGATGTAGAACAAGTTGATATGGTTGTCATTAGGATGTAGAACAAGTTGATATGGTTGTCATTAGGATGTAAAACAAGTTGATATGGTTGTCATTAGGATGTAGTACAAGTTGATATGGTTGTTATTAGATTAGGATGTAGAACAAGTTGATATGATAGTCATTAGGATGTAGAACAAGTTGATATGGTTGTCATTAGGATGTAGAACAAGTTGATATGGTAGTCATTAGGATGTAGAACAAGTTGATATGGTTGTCATTAGATTAGGATGTAGAACAAGTTGATATGGTTGTCATTCGGATGTAGAACAAGTTGTTATGGTTGTCATTAGGATGTAGAACAAGTTGATATGGTGGTCATTAGATTAGGATGTAGAACAAGTTGATATGGTTGTCATTAGGATGTAGAACAAGTTGATATGGTTGTCATTAGATTAGGATGTAGAACAAGTTGATATGGTTGTCATTAGGATGTAGAACAAGTTGATATGGTTGTCATTAGGATGTAGAACAAGTTGATATGGTTGTCATTAAGATGTAGAACAAGTTGATATGGTTGTCATTAGGATGTAGAACAAGTTGATATGGTTGTCATTAGGATGTAGAACAAGTTGATATGGTTGTCATTAGATTAGGATGTAGAACAAGTTGATATGGTTGTCATTAGGATGTAGAACAAGTTGATATGGTTGTCATTAGGATGTAGAACAAGTTGATATGGTTGTCATTAGGATGTAGAACAAGTTGATATGGTTGTCATTAGGATGTAGAACAAGTTGATATGGTTGTCATTAGGATGTAGAACAAGTTGATATGGTTGTCATTAGATTAGGATGTAGAACAAGTTGATATGGTTGTTATTAGATTAGGATGTAGAACAAGTTGATATGGTTGTCATTAGGATGTAGAACAAGTTGATATGGTTGTCATTAGGATGTAGAACAAGTTGATATGGTTGTCATTAGGATGTAGAACAAGTTGATATGGTTGTCATTAGGATGTAGAACAAGTTGATATGGTTGTCATTAGATTAGGATGTAGAACAAGTTGATATGGTTGTCATTAGGATGTAGAACAAGTTGTTATGGTTGTCATTAGGATGTAGTACAAGTTGATATGGTGGTCATTAGATTAGGTTGTAGAAAAGGTTGATATGGTAGTCATTAGGATGTAGAACAAGTTGATATGGTTGTCATTAGATTAGGATGTAGAACAAGTTGATATGGTTGTCATTAGGATGTAGAACAAGTTGATATGGTTGTCATTAGGATGTAGAACAAGTTGATATGGTTGTCATTAGGATGTAGAACAAGTTGATATGGTTGTCATTAGGATGTAGAACAAGTTGATATGGTTGTCATTAGGATGTAGAACAAGTTGATATGGTTGTCATTAGGATGTAGAACAAGTTGATATGGTTGTCATTAGGATGTAGAACAAGTTGATATGGTTGTCATTAGGATGTAGAACAAGTTGATATGGTTGTCATTAGGATGTAGAACAAGTTGATATGGTTGTCATTAGGATGTAGAACAAGTTGATATGGTTGTCATTAGGATGTAGAACAAGTTGATATGGTTGTCATTAGGATGTAGAACAAGTTGATATGGTTGTCATTAGGATGTAGAACAAGTTGATATGGTTGTCATTAGGATGTAGAACAAGTTGATATGGTTGTCATTAGGATGTAGAACAAGTTGATATGGTTGTCATTAGATTAGGATGTAGAACAAGTTGATATGGTTGTCATTAGATTAGGATGTAGAACAAGTTGATATGGTTGTCATTAGATTAGGATGTAGAACAAGTTGATATGGTTGTCATTAGGATGTAGAACAAGTTGATATGGTTGTCATTAGGATGTAGAACAAGTTGATATGGTTGTCATTAGGATGTAGAACAAGTTGATATGGTTGTCATTAGGATGTAGAACAAGTTGATATGGTTGTCATTAGGATGTAGAACAAGTTGATATGGTTGTCATTAGATTAGGATGTAGAACAAGTTGATATGGTTGTCATTAGGAAGTAGAACAAGTTGATATGGTTGTCATTGGGATGTAGAACAAGTTGATATGGTTGTCATTGGGATGTAGAACAAGTTGATATGGTTGTCATTAGATTAGGATGTAGAACAAGTTGATATGGTTGTCATTAGATTAGGATGTAGAACAAGTTGATGTGGTTGTCATTAGGATGTAGAACAAGTTGATATGGTTGTCATTAGGATGTAGAACAAGTTGATATGGTTGTCATTAGGATGTAGAACAAGTTGATATGGTTGTCATTAGGATGTAGAACAAGTTGATATGGTTGTCATTAGATTAGGATGTAGAACAAGTTGATATGGTTGTCATTGGGAAGTAGAACAAGTTGATATGGTTGTCATTGGGATGTAGAACAAGTTGATATGGTTGTCATTGGGATGTAGAACAAGTTGATATGGTTGTCATTAGATTAGGATGTAGAACAAGTTGATATGGTTGTCATTAGATTAGGATGTAGAACAAGTTGATATGGTTGTCATTAGATTAGGATGTAGAACAAGTTGATATGGTTGTCATTAGGATGTAGAACAAGTTGATATGGTTGTCATTAGGATGTAGAACAAGTTGATATGGTTGTCATTAGGATGTAGAACAAGTTGATATGGTTGTCATTAGGATGTAGAACAAGTTGATATGGTTGTCATTAGATTGGGATGTAGAACAAGTTGATATGGTTGTCATTAGGATGTAGAACAAGTTGATATGGTTGTCATTAGGATGTAGAACAAGTTGATATGGTTGTCATTAGGATGTAGAACAAGTTGATATGGTTGTCATTAGATTAGGATGTAGAACAAGTTGATATGGTTGTCATTAGGATGTAGAACAAGTTGATATGGTTGTCATTAGGATGTAGAACAAGTTGATATGGTTGTCATTAGGATGTAGAACAAGTTGATATGGTTGTCATTAGGATGTAGAACAAGTTGATATGGTTGTCATTAGGATGTAGAACAAGTTGATATGGTTGTCATTAGGATGTAGAACAAGTTGATATGGTTGTCATTAGGATGTAGAACAAGTTGATATGGTTGTCATTAGGATGTAGAACAAGTTGATATGGTTGTCATTAGGATGTAGAACAAGTTGATATGGTTGTCATTAGGATGTAGAACAAGTTGATATGGTTGTCATTAGGATGTAGAACAAGTTGATATGGTTGTCATTAGATTAGGATGTAGAACAAGTTGATATGGTTGTCATTAGGATGTAGAACAAGTTGATATGGTTGTCATTAGGATGTAGAACAAGTTGATATGGTTGTCATTAGATTAGGATGTAGAACAAGTTGATATGGTTGTATTAGATTAGGATGTAGAACAAGTTGATATGGTTGTCATTAGGATGTAGAACAAGTTGATATGGTTGTCATTAGGATGTAGAACAAGTTGATATGGTTGTCATTAGGATGTAGAACAAGTTGATATGGTTGTCATTAGGATGTAGAACAAGTTGATATGGTTGTCATTAGGATGTAGAACAAGTTGATATGGTTGTCATTAGGATGTAGAACAAGTTGATATGGTTGTCATTAGGATGTAGAACAAGTTGATATGGTTGTCATTAGGATGTAGAACAAGTTGATATGGTTGTCATTAGGATGTAGAACAAGTTGATATGGTTGTCATTAGGATGTAGAACAAGTTGATATGGTTGTCATTAGGATGTAGAACAAGTTGATATGGTTGTCATTAGATTAGGATGTAGAACAAGTTGATATGGTTGTCATTAGGATGTAGAACAAGTTGATATGGTTGTCATTAGGATGTAGAACAAGTTGATATGGTTGTCATTAGATTAGGATGTAGAACAAGTTGATATGGTTGTCATTAGGATGTAGAACAAGTTGATATGGTTGTCATTAGGATGTAGAACAAGTTGATATGGTTGTCATTAGATTAGGATGTAGAACAAGTTGATATGGTTGTCATTAGGATGTAGAACAAGTTGATATGGTTGTCATTAGGATGTAGAACAAGTTGATATGGTTGTCATTAGATTAGGATGTAGAACAAGTTGATATGGTTGTCATTAGGATGTAGAACAAGTTGATATGGTTGTCATTAGGATGTAGAACAAGTTGATATGGTTGTCATTAGGATGTAGAACAAGTTGATATGGTTGTCATTAGGATGTAGAACAAGTTGATATGGTTGTCATTAGGATGTAGAACAAGTTGATATGGTTGTCATTAGGATGTAGAACAAGTTGATATGGTTGTCATTAGGATGTAGAACAAGTTGATATGGTTGTCATTAGATTAGGATGTAGAACAAGTTGATATGGTTGTCATTAGGATGTAGAACAAGTTGATATGGTTGTCATTAGGATGTAGAACAAGTTGATATGGTTGTCATTAGGATGTAGAACAAGTTGATATGGTTGTCATTAGATTAGGATGTAGAACAAGTTGATATGGTTGTCATTAGGATGTAGAACAAGTTGATATGGTTGTCATTAGGATGTAGAACAAGTTGATATGGTTGTCATTAGATTAGGATGTAGAACAAGTTGATATGGTTGTCATTAGGATGTAGAACAAGTTGATATGGTTGTCATTAGATTAGGATGTAGAACAAGTTGATATGGTTGTCATTAGGATGTAGAACAAGTTGATATGGTTGTCATTAGGATGTAGAACAAGTTGATATGGTTGTCATTAGGATGTAGAACAAGTTGATATGGTTGTCATTAGGATGTAGAACAAGTTGATATGGTTGTCATTAGGATGTAGAACAAGTTGATATGGTTGTCATTAGATTAGGATGTAGAACAAGTTGATATGGTTGTCATTAGGATGTAGAACAAGTTGATATGGTTGTCATTAGGATGTAGAACAAGTTGATATGGTTGTCATTAGGATGTAGAACAAGTTGATATGGTTGTCATTAGGATGTAGAACAAGTTGATATGGTTGTCATTAGGATGTAGAACAAGTTGATATGGTTGTCATTAGATTAGGATGTAGAACAAGTTGATATGGTTGTCATTAGATTAGGATGTAGAACAAGTTGATATGGTTGTCATTAGGATGTAGAACAAGTTGATATGGTTGTCATTAGGATGTAGAACAAGTTGATATGGTTGTCATTAGGATGTAGAACAAGTTGATATGGTTGTCATTAGGATGTAGAACAAGTTGATATGGTTGTCATTAGATTAGGATGTAGAACAAGTTGATATGGTTGTCATTAGGATGTAGAACAAGTTGATATGGTTGTCATTAGGATGTAGAACAAGTTGATATGGTGGTCATTAGATTAGGATGTAGAACAAGTTGATATGGTTGTCATTAGGATGTAGAACAAGTTGATATGGTTGTCATTAGATTAGGATGTAGAACAAGTTGATATGGTTGTCATTAGGATGTAGAACAAGTTGATATGGTTGTCATTAGGATGTAGAACAAGTTGATATGGTTGTCATTAGGATGTAGAACAAGTTGATATGGTTGTCATTAGGATGTAGAACAAGTTGATATGGTTGTCATTAGGATGTAGAACAAGTTGATATGGTTGTCATTAGGATGTAGAACAAGTTGATATGGTTGTCATTAGGATGTAGAACAAGTTGATATGGTTGTCATTAGGATGTAGAACAAGTTGATATGGTTGTCATTAGGATGTAGAACAAGTTGATATGGTTGTCATTAGGATGTAGAACAAGTTGATATGGTTGTCATTAGGATGTAGAACAAGTTGATATGGTTGTCATTAGGATGTAGAACAAGTTGATATGGTTGTCATTAGGATGTAGAACAAGTTGATATGGTTGTCATTAGGATGTAGAACAAGTTGATATGGTTGTCATTAGGATGTAGAACAAGTTGATATGGTTGTCATTAGATTAGGATGTAGAACAAGTTGATATGGTTGTCATTAGATTAGGATGTAGAACAAGTTGATATGGTTGTCATTAGATTAGGATGTAGAACAAGTTGATATGGTTGTCATTAGGATGTAGAACAAGTTGATATGGTTGTCATTAGGATGTAGAACAAGTTGATATGGTTGTCATTAGGATGTAGAACAAGTTGATATGGTTGTCATTAGGATGTAGAACAAGTTGATATGGTTGTCATTAGGATTAGTAGAACAAGTTGATATGGTTGTCATTAGGATGTAGAACAAGTTGATATGGTTGTCATTAGGATGTAGAACAAGTTGATATGGTTGTCATTAGGATGTAGAACAAGTTGATATGGTTGTCATTAGATTAGGATGTAGAACAAGTTGATATGGTTGTCATTAGATTGGATGTAGAACAAGTTGATATGGTTGTCATTAGGATGTAGAACAAGTTGATATGGTTGTCATTAGGATGTAGAACAAGTTGATATGGTTGTCATTAGGATGTAGAACAAGTTGATATGGTTGTCATTAGGATGTAGAACAAGTTGATATGGTTGTCATTAGATTAGGATGTAGAACAAGTTGATATGGTTGTCATTAGGATGTAGAACAAGTTGATATGGTTGTCATTAGGATGTAGAACAAGTTGATATGGTTGTCATTAGGATGTAGAACAAGTTGATATGGTTGTCATTAGATTAGGATGTAGAACAAGTTGATATGGTTGTCATTAGATTAGGATGTAGAACAAGTTGATATGGTTGTCATTATTAGGATGTAGAACAAGTTGATATGGTTGTCATTAGGATGTAGAACAAGTTGATATGGTTGTCATTAGGATGTAGAACAAGTTGATATGGTTGTCATTAGGATGTAGAACAAGTTGATATGGTTGTCATTAGGATGTAGAACAAGTTGATATGGTTGTCATTAGATTAGGATGTAGAACAAGTTGATATGGTTGTCATTAGGATGTAGAACAAGTTGATATGGTTGTCATTAGGATGTAGAACAAGTTGATATGGTTGTCATTAGGATGTAGAACAAGTTGATATGGTTGTCATTAGATTAGGATGTAGAACAAGTTGATATGGTTGTCATTAGGATGTAGAACAAGTTGATATGGTTGTCATTAGGATGTAGAACAAGTTGATATGGTTGTCATTAGGATGTAGAACAAGTTGATATGGTTGTCATTAGGATGTAGAACAAGTTGATATGGTTGTCATTAGGATGTAGAACAAGTTGATATGGTTGTCATTAGGATGTAGAACAAGTTGATATGGTTGTCATTAGGATGTAGAACAAGTTGATATGGTTGTCATTAGGATGTAGAACAAGTTGATATGGTTGTCATTAGGATGTAGAACAAGTTGATATGGTTGTCATTAGGATGTAGAACAAGTTGATATGGTTGTCATTAGGATGTAGAACAAGTTGATATGGTTGTCATTAGATTAGGATGTAGAACAAGTTGATATGGTTGTCATTAGGATGTAGAACAAGTTGATATGGTTGTCATTAGGATGTAGAACAAGTTGATATGGTTGTCATTAGATTAGGATGTAGAACAAGTTGATATGGTTTCATTAGGATGTAGAACAAGTTGATATGGTTGTCATTAGATTAGGATGTAGAACAAGTTGATATGGTTGTCATTAGGATGTAGAACAAGTTTATATGGTTGTCATTAGGATGTAGAACAAGTTGATATGGTTGTCATTAGGATGTAGAACAAGTTGATATGGTTGTCATTAGGATGTAGAACAAGTTGATATGGTTGTCATTAGGATGTAGAACAAGTTGATATGGTTGTCATTAGGATGTAGAACAAGTTGATATGGTTGTCATTAGGATGTAGAACAAGTTGATATGGTTGTCATTAGGATGTAGAACAAGTTGATATGGTTGTCATTAGGATGTAGAACAAGTTGATATGGTTGTCATTAGGATGTAGAACAAGTTGATATGGTTGTCATTAGGATGTAGAACAAGTTGATATGGTTGTCATTAGGATGTAGAACAAGTTGATATGGTTGTCATTAGGATGTAGAACAAGTTGATATGGTTGTCATTAGGATGTAGAACAAGTTGATATGGTTGTCATTAGGATGTAGAACAAGTTGATATGGTTGTCATTAGGATGTAGAACAAGTTGATATGGTGTCATTAGATTAGGATGTAGAACAAGTTGATATGGTTGTCATTAGATTAGGATGTAGAACAAGTTGATATGGTTGTCATTAGGATGTAGAACAAGTTGATATGGTTGTCATTAGGATGTAGAACAAGTTGATATGGTTGTCATTAGGATGTAGAACAAGTTGATATGGTTGTCATTAGGATGTAGAACAAGTTGATATGGTTGTCATTAGATTAGGATGTAGAACAAGTTGATATGGTTGTCATTAGGATGTAGAACAAGTTGATATGGTTGTCATTAGGATGTAGAACAAGTTGATATGGTTGTCATTAGATTAGGATGTAGAACAAGTTGATATGGTTGTCATTAGGATGTAGAACAAGTTGATATGGTTGTCATTAGGATGTAGAACAAGTTGATATGGTTGTCATTAGGATGTAGAACAAGTTGATATGGTTGTCATTAGGATGTAGAACAAGTTGATATGGTTGTCATTAGGATGTAGAACAAGTTGATATGGTTGTCATTAGATTAGGATATAGAACAAGTTGATATGGTTGTCATTAGGATGTAGAACAAGTTGATATGGTTGTCATTAGATTAGGATGTAGAACAAGTTGATATGGTTGTCATTAGGATGTAGAACAAGTTGATATGGTTGTCATTAGGATGTAGAACAAGTTGATATGGTTGTCATTAGGATGTAGAACAAGTTGATATGGTTGTCATTAGATTAGGATGTAGAACAAGTTGATATGGTTGTCATTAGGATGTAGAACAAGTTGATATGGTTGTCATTAGGATGTAGAACAAGTTGATATGGTTGTCATTAGGATGTAGAACAAGTTGATATGGTTGTCATTAGGATGTAGAACAAGTTGATATGGTTGTCATTAGGATGTAGAACAAGTTGATATGGTTGTCATTAGGATGTAGAACAAGTTGATATGGTTGTCATTAGGATGTAGAACAAGTTGATATGGTTGTCATTAGGATGTAGAACAAGTTGATATGGTTGTCATTAGGATGTAGAACAAGTTGATATGGTTGTCATTAGATTAGGATATAGAACAAGTTGATATGGTTGTCATTAGATTAGGATGTAGAACAAGTTGATATGGTTGTCATTAGATTAGGATGTAGAACAAGTTGATATGGTTGTCATTAGGATGTAGAACAGTTGATATGGTTGTCATTAGGATGTAGAACAAGTTGATATGGTTGTCATTAGGATGTAGAACAAGTTGATATGGTTGTCATTAGGATGTAGAACAAGTTGATATGGTTGTCATTAGGATGTAGAACAAGTTGATATGGTTGTCATTAGATTAGGATGTAGAACAAGTTGATATGGTTGTCATTGGGAGTAGAACAAGTTGATATGGTTGTCATTAGGATGTAGAACAAGTTGATATGGTTGTCATTAGATTAGGATGTATAACAAGTTGATATGGTTGTCATTAGATTAGGATGTAGAACAAGTTGATATGGTTGTCATTAGATTAGGATGTAGAACAAGTTGATATGGTTGTCATTAGGATGTAGAACAAGTTGATATGGTTGTCATTAGGATGTAGAACAAGTTGATATGGTTGTCATTAGGATGTAGAACAAGTTGATATGGTTGTCATTAGGATGTAGAACAAGTTGATATGGTTGTCATTAGATTGGGATGTAGAACAAGTTGATATGGTTGTCATTAGGATGTAGAACAAGTTGATATGGTTGTCATTAGGATGTAGAACAAGTTGATATGGTTGTCATTAGGATGTAGTACAAGTTGATATGGTTGTCATTAGATTAGGATGTAGAACAAGTTGATATGGTTGTCATTAGGATGTAGAACAAGTTGATATGGTTGTCATTAGGATGTAGAACAAGTTGATATGGTTGTCATTAGGATGTAGAACAAGTTGATATGGTTGTCATTAGGATGTAGAACAAGTTGATATGGTTGTCATTAGGATGTAGAACAAGTTGATATGGTTGTCATTAGGATGTAGAACAAGTTGATATGGTTGTCATTAGGATGTAGAACAAGTTGATATGGTTGTCATTAGATTAGGATGTAGAACAAGTTGATATGGTTGTCATTAGATTAGGATGTAGAACAAGTTGATATGGTAGTCATTAGGATGTAGAACAAGTTGATATGGTTGTCATTAGGATGTAGAACAAGTTGATATGGTAGTCATTAGGATGTAGAACAAGTTGATATGGTTGTCATTAGATTAGGATGTAGAACAATTTGATATGGTTGTCATTAGGATGTAGAACAAGTTGATATGGTTGTCATTAGGATGTAGTACAAGTTGATATGGTGGTCATTAGATTAGGATGTAGAACAAGTTGATATGGTTGTCATTAGGATGTAGAACAAGTTGATATGGTTGTAATTAGATTAGGATGTAGAACAAGTTGATATGGTTGTCATTAGGATGTAGAACAAGTTGATATGGTTGTCATTAGGATGTAGAACAAGTTGATATGGTTGTCATTAGGATGTAGAACAAGTTGATATGGTTGTCATTAGGATGTAGAACAAGTTGATATGGTTGTCATTAGGATGTAGAACAAGTTGATATGGTTGTCATTAGGATGTAGAACAAGTTGATATGGTTGTCATTAGGATGTAGAACAAGTTGATATGGTTGTCATTAGGATGTAGAACAAGTTGATATGGTTGTCATTAGGATGTAGAACAAGTTGATATGGTTGTCATTAGGATGTAGAACAAGTTGATATGGTTGTCATTAGGATGTAGAACAAGTTGATATGGTTGTCATTAGGATGTAGAACAAGTTGAATGGTTGTCATTAGATTAGGATATAGAACAAGTTGATATGGTTGTCATTAGATTAGGATGTAGAACAAGTTGATATGGTTGTCATTAGATTAGGATGTAGAACAAGTTGATATGGTTGTCATTAGGATGTAGAACAAGTTGATATGGTTGTCATTAGGATGTAGAACAAGTTGATATGGTTGTCATTAGGATGTAGAACAAGTTGATATGGTTGTCATTAGATTAGGATGTAGAACAAGTTGATATGGTTGTCATTAGGATGTAGAACAAGTTGATATGGTTGTCATTAGGATGTAGAACAAGTTGATATGGTTGTCATTAAGATGTAGAACAAGTTGATATGGTTGTCATTAGGATGTAGAACAAGTTGATATGGTTGTCATTAGGATGTAGAACAAGTTGATATGGTTGTCATTAGGATGTAGAACAAGTTGATATGGTTGTAATTAGGATGTAGAACAAGTTGATATGGTTGTCATTAGGATGTAGAACAAGTTGATATGGTTGTCATTAGGATGTAGAACAAGTTGATATGGTTGTCATTAGATTAGGATATAGAACAAGTTGATATGGTTGTCATTAGATTAGGATGTAGAACAAGTTGATATGGTTGTCATTAGATTAGGATGTAGAACAAGTTGATGTGGTTGTCATTAGGATGTAGAACAGTTGATATGGTTGTCATTAGGATGTAGAACAAGTTGATATGGTTGTCATTAGGATGTAGAACAAGTTGATATGGTTGTCATTAGGATGTAGAACAAGTTGATATGGTTGTCATTAGGATGTAGAACAAGTTGATATGGTTGTCATTAGATTAGGATGTAGAACAAGTTGATATGGTTGTCATTGGGAAGTAGAACAAGTTGATATGGTTGTCATTGGGATGTAGAACAAGTTGATATGGTTGTCATTAGATTAGGATGTATAACAAGTTGATATGGTTGTCATTAGATTAGGATGTAGTACAAGTTGATATGGTTGTCATTAGATTAGGATGTAGAACAAGTTGATATGGTTGTCATTAGGATGTAGAACAAGTTGATATGGTTGTCATTAGGATGTAGAACAAGTTGATATGGTTGTCATTGGGATGTAGAACAAGTTGATATGGTTGTCATTGGGATGTAG
Source organism: Oncorhynchus kisutch (assembly GCF_002021735.2). NCBI lineage: Eukaryota > Metazoa > Chordata > Actinopteri > Salmoniformes > Salmonidae > Oncorhynchus > Oncorhynchus kisutch. The sequence continues at coordinate 66,411,031 of NC_034183.2, forward strand.
AACAAGTTGATATGGTTGTCATTAGATTGGGATGTAGAACAAGTTGATATGGTTGTCATTAGGATGTAGAACAAGTTGATATGGTTGTCATTCGGATGTAGAACAAGTTGTTATGGTTGTCATTAGGATGTAGTACAAGTTGATATGGTGGTCATTAGATTAGGATGTAGAACAAGTTGATATGGTAGTCATTAGGATGTAGAACAAGTTGATATGGTTGTCATTAGGATGTAGAACAAGTTGATATGGTTGTCATTAGGATGTCGAACAAGTTGATATGGTTGTCATTAGGATGTAGAACAAGTTGATATGGTTGTCATTAGGATGTAGAACAAGTTGATATGGTTGTCATTAGGATGTAGAACAAGTTGATATGGTTGTCATTAGGATGTAGTACAAGTTGATATGGTGGTCATTAGATTAGGATGTAGAACAAGTTGATATGGTTGTTATTAGATTAGGATGTAGAACAAGTTGATATGATAGTCATTAGGATGTAGAACAAGTTGATATGATAGTCATTAGGATGTAGAACAAGTTGATATGATAGTCATTAGGATGTAGAACAAGTTGATATGGTTGTCATTAGATTAGGATGTAGAACAAGTTGATATGGTAGTCATTAGGATGTAGAACAAGTTGATATGGTTGTCATTAGGATGTAGAACAAGTTGATATGGTTGTCATTAGATTAGGATGTAGAACAAGTTGATATGGTAGTCATTAGGATGTAGAACAAGTTGATATGGTTGTCATTAGATTAGGATGTAGAACAAGTTGATATGGTTGTCATTAGGATGTAGAACAAGTTGATATGGTTGTCATTAGGATGTAGAACAAGTTGATATGGTTGTCATTAGGATGTAGAACAAGTTGATATGGTTGTCATTAGGATGTAGAACAAGTTGATATGGTTGTCATTAGGATGTAGAACAAGTTGATATGGTTGTCATTAGGATGTAGAACAAGTTGATATGGTTGTCATTAGGATGTAGAACAAGTTGATATGGTTGTCATTAGGATGTAGAACAAGTTGATATGGTTGTCATTAGGATGTAGAACAAGTTGATATGGTTGTCATTAGGATGTAGAACAAGTTGATATGGTTGTCATTAGGATGTAGAACAAGTTGATATGGTTGTCATTAGGATGTAGAACAAGTTGATATGGTTGTCATTAGATTAGGATGTAGAACAAGTTGATATGGTTGTCATTAGATTAGGATGTAGAACAAGTTGATATGGTTGTCATTAGATTAGGATGTAGAACAAGTTGATATGGTTGTCATTAGATTAGGATGTAGAACAAGTTGATATGGTTGTCATTAGGATGTAGAACAAGTTGATATGGTTGTCATTAGGATGTAGAACAAGTTGATATGGTTGTCATTAGGATGTAGAACAAGTTGATATGGTTGTCATTAGGATGTAGAACAAGTTGATATGGTTGTCATTAGATTAGGATGTAGAACAAGTTGATATGGTTGTCATTAGATTAGGATGTAGAACAAGTTGATATGGTTGTCATTAGGATGTAGAACAAGTTGATATGGTTGTCATTAGGATGTAGAACAAGTTGATATGGTTGTCATTAGGATGTAGAACAAGTTGATATGGTTGTCATTAGGATGTAGAACAAGTTGATATGGTTGTCATTAGGATGTAGAACAAGTTGATATGGTTGTCATTAGGATGTAGAACAAGTTGATATGGTTGTCATTAGATTAGGATGTAGAACAAGTTGATATGGTTGTCATTAGATTAGGATGTAGAACAAGTTGATATGGTTGTCATTGGGAAGTAGAACAAGTTGATATGGTTGTCATTGGGATGTAGAACAAGTTGATATGGTTGTCATTAGATTAGGATGTAGTACAAGTTGATATGGTTGTCATTAGATTAGGATGTAGTACAAGTTGATATGGTTGTCATTAGATTAGGATGTAGAACAAGTTGATATGGTTGTCATTAGGATGTAGAACAAGTTGATATGGTTGTCATTAGGATGTAGAACAAGTTGATATGGTTGTCATTGGGATGTAGAACAAGTTGATATGGTTGTCATTGGGATGTAGAACAAGTTGATATGGTTGTCATTAGATTGGGATGTAGAACAAGTTGATATGGTTGTCATTAGGATGTAGAACAAGTTGATATGGTTGTCATTAGGATGTAGAACAAGTTGATATGGTTGTCATTAGGATGTAGAACAAGTTGATATGGTTGTCATTAGGATGTAGAACAAGTTGATATGGTGTCATTAGATTAGGATGTAGTTCAAGTTGATATGGTAGTCATTAGGATGTAGAACAAGTTGGTATGGTTGTCATTAGATTAGGATGTAGAACAAGTTGATATGGTTGTCATTAGGATGTAGAACAAGTTGATATGGTTGTCATTAGGATGTAGAACAAGTTGATATGGTTGTCATTAGATGTAGAACAAGTTGATATGGTTGTCATTAGGATGTAGAACAAGTTGATATGGTTGTCATTAGGATGTAGAACAAGTTGATATGGTTGTCATTAGATTAGGATGTAGAACAAGTTGATATGGTTGTCATTAGGATGTAGAACAAGTTGATATGGTTGTCATTAGGATGTAGAACAAGTTGATATGGTTGTCATTAGGATGTAGAACAAGTTGATATGGTTGTCATTAGGATGTAGAACAAGTTGATATGGTTGTCATTAGGATGTAGAACAAGTTGATATGGTTGTCATTAGGATGTAAAACAAGTTGATATGGTTGTCATTAGGATGTAGAACAAGTTGATATGGTTGTCATTAGGATGTAGAACAAGTTGATATGGTTGTCATTAGGATGTAGAACAAGTTGAATGGTTGTCATTAGATTAGGATATAGAACAAGTTGATATGGTTGTCATTAGATTAGGATGTAGAACAAGTTGATATGGTTGTCATTAGATTAGGATGTAGAACAAGTTGATGTGGTTGTCATTAGATTAGGATGTAGAACAAGTTGATATGGTTGTCATTAGGATGTAGAACAAGTTGATATGGTTGTCATTAGGATGTAGAACAAGTTGATATGGTTGTCATTAGGATGTAGAACAAGTTGATATGGTTGTCATTAGGATGTAGAACAAGTTGATATGGTTGTCATTAGGATGTAGAACAAGTTGATATGGTTGTCATTAGGATGTAGAACAAGTTGATATGGTTGTCATTAGATTAGGATGTAGAACAAGTTGATATGGTTGTCATTAGATTAGGATGTAGAACAAGTTGATATGGTTGTCATTAGGATGTAGAACAAGTTGATATGGTTGTCATTAGGATGTAGAACAAGTTGATATGGTTGTCATTAGGATGTAGAACAAGTTGATATGGTTGTCATTAGGATGTAGAACAAGTTGATATGGTTGTCATTAGGATGTAGAACAAGTTGATATGGTTGTCATTAGGATGTAGAACAAGTTGATATGGTTGTCATTAGGATGTAGAACAAGTTGATATGGTTGTCATTAGGATGTAGAACAAGTTGATATGGTTGTCATTAGGATGTAGAACAAGTTGATATGGTTGTCATTAGGATGTAGAACAAGTTGATATGGTTGTCATTAGATTAGGATGTAGAACAAGTTGATATGGTTGTCATTAGATTAGGATGTAGAACAAGTTGATATGGTTGTCATTAGATTAGGATGTAGAACAAGTTGATATGGTTGTCATTAGATTAGGATGTAGAACAAGTTGATATGGTTGTCATTAGGATGTAGAACAAGTTGATATGGTTGTCATTAGGATGTAGAACAAGTTGATATGGTTGTCATTAGGATGTAGAACAAGTTGATATGGTTGTCATTAGGATGTAGAACAAGTTGATATGGTTGTCATTAGGATGTAGAACAAGTTGATATGGTTGTCATTAGGATGTAGAACAAGTTGATATGGTTGTCATTAGATTAGGATGTAGAACAAGTTGATATGGTTGTCATTAGATTAGGATGTAGAACAAGTTGATATGGTTGTCATTAGGATGTAGAACAAGTTGATATGGTTGTCATTAGGATGTAGAACAAGTTGATATGGTTGTCATTAGATTAGGATGTAGAACAAGTTGATATGGTTGTCATTAGATTAGGATGTAGAACAAGTTGATATGGTTGTCATTAGATTAGGATGTAGAACAAGTTGATATGGTTGTCATTAGGATGTAGAACAAGTTGATATGGTTGTCATTAGGATGTAGAACAAGTTGATATGGTTGTCATTGGGATGTAGAACAAGTTGATATGGTTGTCATTAGGATGTAGAACAAGTTGATATGGTTGTCATTAGATTGGGATGTAGAACAAGTTGATATGGTTGTCATTAGGATGTAGAACAAGTTGATATGGTTGTCATTAGGATGTAGAACAAGTTGATATGGTTGTCATTAGGATGTAGAACAAGTTGATATGGTTGTCATTAGGATGTAGAACAAGTTGATATGGTGGTCATTAGATTAGGATGTAGAACAAGTTGATATGGTTGTCATTAGGATGTAGAACAAGTTGATATGGTTGTAATTAGATTAGGATGTAGAACAAGTTGATATGGTTGTCATTAGGATGTAGAACAAGTTGATATGGTTGTCATTAGGATGTAGAACAAGTTGATATGGTTGTCATTAAGATGTAGAACAAGTTGATATGGTTGTCATTAGGATGTAGAACAAGTTGATATGGTTGTCATTAGGATGTAGAACAAGTTGATATGGTTGTCATTAGATTAGGATGTAGAACAAGTTGATATGGTTGTCATTAGGATGTAGAACAAGTTGATATGGTTGTCATTAGGATGTAGAACAAGTTGATATGGTTGTCATTAGGATGTAGAACAAGTTGATATGGTTGTCATTAGGATGTAGAACAAGTTGATATGGTTGTCATTAGGATGTAGAACAAGTTGATATGGTTGTCATTAGGATGTAAACAAGTTGATATGGTTGTCATTAGGATGTAGAACAAGTTGATATGGTTGTCATTAGGATGTAGAACAAGTTGATATGGTTGTCATTAGGATGTAGAACAAGTTGAATGGTTGTCATTAGATTAGGATATAGAACAAGTTGATATGGTTGTCATTAGATTAGGATGTAGAACAAGTTGATATGGTTGTCATTAGATTAGGATGTAGAACAAGTTGATATGGTTGTCATTAGATTAGGATGTAGAACAAGTTGATATGGTTGTCATTAGATTAGGATGTAGAACAAGTTGATATGGTTGTCATTAGATTAGGATGTAGAACAAGTTGATATGGTTGTCATTAGGATGTAGAACAAGTTGATATGGTTGTCATTAGGATGTAGAACAAGTTGATATGGTTGTCATTAGGATGTAGAACAAGTTGATATGGTTGTCATTAGGATGTAGAACAAGTTGATATGGTTGTCATTAGGATGTAGAACAAGTTGATATGGTTGTCATTAGATTGGATGTAGAACAAGTTGATATGGTTGTCATTAGGATGTAGAACAAGTTGATATGGTTGTCATTAGATTAGGATGTAGAACAAGTTGATATGGTTGTCATTAGGATGTAGAACAAGTTGATATGGTTGTCATTAGATTGGGATGTAGAACAAGTTGATATGGTTGTCATTAGATTAGGATGTAGAACAAGTTGATATGGTTGTCATTAGGATGTAGAACAAGTTGATATGGTTGTCATTAGGATGTAGAACAAGTTGATATGGTTGTCATTAGGATGTAGAACAAGTTGATATGGTTGTCATTAGGATGTAGAACAAGTTGATATGGTTGTCATTAGATTAGGATGTAGAACAAGTTGATATGGTTGTCATTAGGATGTAGAACAAGTTGATATGGTTGTCATTAGGATGTAGAACAAGTTGATATGGTTGTCATTAGGATGTAAAACAAGTTGATATGGTTGTCATTAGGATGTAGAACAAGTTGATATGGTTGTCATTAGATTAGGATGTAGAACAAGTTGATATGGTTGTCATTGGGATGTAGAACAAGTTGATATGGTTGTCATTGGGATGTAGAACAAGTTGATATGGTTGTCATTAGGATGTAGAACAAGTTGATATGGTTGTCATTAGATTAGGATGTAGAACAAGTTGATATGGTTGTCATTAGGATGTAGAACAAGTTGATATGGTTGTCATTAGGATGTAGTACAAGTTGATATGGTGGTCATTAGATTAGGATGTAGAACAAGTTGATATGGTAGTCATTAGGATGTAGAACAAGTTGATATGGTTGTAATTAGATTAGGATGTAGAACAAGTTGATATGGTTGTCATTAGGATGTAGAACAAGTTGATATGGTTGTCATTAGGATGTAGAACAAGTTGATATGGTTGTCATTAGGATGTAGAACAAGTTGATATGGTTGTCATTAGGATGTAGAACAAGTTGATATGGTTGTCATTAGGATGTAGAACAAGTTGATATGGTTGTCATTAGATTAGGATGTAGAACAAGTTGATATGGTTGTCATTAGGATGTCGAACAAGTTGATATGGTTGTCATTAGGATGTAGAACAAGTTGATATGGTTGTCATTAGGATGTAGAACAAGTTGATATGGTTGTCATTAGGATGTAGAACAAGTTGATATGGTTGTCATTAGGATGTAGTACAAGTTGATATGGTTGTCATTAGATTAGGATGTAGAACAAGTTGATATGGTTGTCATTAGATTAGGATGTAGAACAAGTTGATATGGTTGTCATTAGGATGTAGAACAAGTTGATATGGTTGTCATTAGGATGTAGAACAAGTTGATATGGTTGTCATTAGGATGTAGAACAAGTTGATATGGTAGTCATTAGGATGTAGAACAAGTTGATATGGTTGTCATTAGATTAGGATGTAGAACAAGTTGATATGGTTGTCATTAGGATGTAGAACACGTCGTTATGGTTGTCATTAGGATGTAGTACAAGTTGATATGGTGGTCATTAGATTAGGATGTAGAACAAGTTGATATGGTAGTCATTAGGATGTAGAACAAGTTGATATGGTTGTAATTAGATTAGGATGTAGAACAAGTTGATATGGTTGTCATTAGGATGTAGAACAAGTTGATATGGTTGTCATTAGGATGTAGAACAAGTTGATATGGTTGTCATTAGGATGTAGAACAAGTTGATATGGTTGTCATTAGGATGTAGAACAAGTTGATATGGTTGTCATTAGGATGTAGAACAAGTTGATATGGTTGTCATTAGGATGTAGAACAAGTTGATATGGTTGTCATTAGGATGTAGAACAAGTTGATATGGTTGTCATTAGGATGTAGAACAAGTTGATATGGTTGTCATTAGGATGTAGAACAAGTTGATATGGTTGTCATTAGGATGTAGAACAAGTTGATATGGTTGTCATTAGGATGTAGAACAAGTTGATATGGTTGTCATTAGGATGTAGAACAAGTTGATATGGTTGTCATTAGGATGTAGAACAAGTTGATATGGTTGTCATTAGATTAGGATGTAGAACAAGTTGATATGGTTGTCATTAGATTAGGATGTAGAACAAGTTGATATGGTTGTCATTAGATTAGGATGTAGAACAAGTTGATGTGGTTGTCATTAGGATGTAGAACAAGTTGATATGGTTGTCATTAGGATGTAGAACAAGTTGATATGGTTGTCATTAGGATGTAGAACAAGTTGATATGGTTGTCATTAGGATGTAGAACAAGTTGATATGGTTGTCATTAGATTAGGATGTAGAACAAGTTGATATGGTTGTCATTGGATTAGGATGTAGAACAAGTTGATATGGTTGTCATTAGATTAGGATGTAGAACAAGTTGATATGGTTCTCATTAGGATGTAGAACAAGTTGCAATGGTTGTCATTAGATTAGGATATAGAACAAGTTGATATGGTTGTCATTAGATTAGGATGTAGAACAAGTTGATATGGTTGTCATTAGATTAGGATGTAGAACAAGTTGATGTGGTTGTCATTAGATTAGGATGTAGAACAAGTTGATGTGGTTGTCATTAGGATGTAGAACAAGTTGATATGGTTGTCATTAGGATGTAGAACAAGTTGATATGGTTGTCATTAGGATGTAGAACAAGTTGATATGGTTGTCATTAGGATGTAGAACAAGTTGATATGGTTGTCATTAGGATGTAGAACAAGTTGATATGGTGTCATTAGATTAGGATGTAGAACAAGTTGATATGGTTGTCATTAGGATGTAGAACAAGTTGATATGGTTGTCATTAGGATGTAGAACAAGTTGATATGGTTGTCATTGGGATGTAGAACAAGTTGATATGGTTGTCATTAGATTAGGATGTAGAACAAGTTGATGTGGTTGTCATTAGGATGTAGAACAAGTTGATATGGTTGTCATTAGGATGTAGAACAAGTTGATATGGTTGTCATTAGGATGTAGAACAAGTTGATATGGTTGTCATTAGGATGTAGAACAAGTTGATATGGTTGTCATTAGATTAGGATGTAGAACAAGTTGATATGGTTGTCATTGGGAAGTAGAACAAGTTGATATGGTTGTCATTGGGAAGTAGAACAAGTTGATATGGTTGTCATTGGGATGTAGAACAAGTTGATATGGTTGTCATTAGATTAGGATGTATAACAAGTTGATATGGTTGTCATTAGATTAGGATGTAGTACAAGTTGATATGGTTGTCATTAGATTAGGATGTAGAACACGTTGATATGGTTGTCATTAGGATGTAGAACAAGTTGATATGGTTGTCATTAGGATGTAGAACAAGTTGATATGGTTGTCATTAGGATGTAGAACAAGTTGATATGGTTGTCATTGGGATGTAGAACAAATTGATATGGTTGTCATTAGATTGGGATGTAGAACAAGTTGATATGGTTGTCATTAGGATGTAGAACAAGTTGATATGGTTGTCATTAGGATGTAGAACAAGTCGTTATGGTTGTCATTAGGATGTAGTACAAGTTGATATGGTGGTCATTAGATTAGGATGTAGAACAAGTTGATATGGTAGTCATTAGGATGTAGAACAAGTTGATATGGTTGTCATTAGGATGTAGAACAAGTTGATATGGTTGTCATTAGGATGTAGAACAAGTTGATATGGTTGTCATTAGGATGTAGAACAAGTTGATATGGTTGTCATTAGGATGTAGAACAAGTTGATATGGTTGTCATTAGGATGTAGAACAAGTTGATATGGTTGTCATTAGGATGTAGTACAAGTTGATATGGTGGTCATTAGATTAGGATGTAGAACAAGTTGATATGGTTGTCATTAGATTAGGATGTAGAACAAGTTGATATGGTTGTCATTAGGATGTAGAACAAGTTGATATGGTTGTCATTAGGATGTAGAACAAGTTGATATGGTTAGTCATTAGGATGTAGAACAAGTTGATATGGTAGTCATTAGGATGTAGAACAAGTTGATATGGTTGTCATTAGATTAGGATGTAGAACAAGTTGATATGGTTGTCATTAGGATGTAGAACAAGTCGTTATGGTTGTCATTAGGATGTAGTACAAGTTGATATGGTGGTCATTAGATTAGGATGTAGAACAAGTTGATATGGTACTCATTAGGATGTAGAACAGTTGATATGGTTGTCATTAGGATGTCGAACAAGTTTATATGGTTGTCATTAGGATGTAAAACAAGTTGATATGGTTGTAATTAGGATGTAGTACAAGTTGATATGGTTGTCATTAGGATGTAGAACAAGTTGATATGGTTCTCATTAGGATGTAGAACAAGTTGCAATGGTTGTCATTAGATTAGGATATAGAACAAGTTGATATGGTTGTCATTAGATTAGGATGTAGAACAAGTTGATATGGTTGTCATTAGATTAGGATGTAGAACAAGTTGATGTGGTTGTCATTAGGATGTAGAACAAGTTGATAAGGTTGTCATTAGGATGTAGAACAAGTTGATATGGTTGTCATTAGGATGTAGAACAAGTTGATATGGTTGTCATTAGATTAGGATGTAGAACAAGTTGATATGGTTGTCATTAGGATGTAGAACAAGTTGATATGGTTGTCATTAGGATGTAGAACAAGTTGATATGGTTGTCATTAAGATGTAGAACAAGTTGATATGGTTGTCATTAGGATGTAGAACAAGTTGATATGGTTGTCATTAGGATGTCGAACAAGTTGATATGGTTGTCATTAGGATGTAGAACAAGTTGATATGGTTGTAATTAGGATGTAGTACAAGTTGATATGGTTGTCATTAGGATGTAGAACAAGTTGATATGGTTCTCATTAGGATGTAGAACAAGTTGCAATGGTTGTCATTAGATTAGGATATAGAACAAGTTGATATGGTTGTCATTAGATTAGGATGTAGAACAAGTTGATATGGTTGTCATTAGATTAGGATGTAGAACAAGTTGATGTGGTTGTCATTAGGATGTAGAACAGTTGATATGGTTGTCATTAGGATGTAGAACAAGTTGATATGGTTGTCATTAGGATGTAGAACAAGTTGATATGGTTGTCATTAGGATGTAGAACAAGTTGATATGGTTGTCATTAGGATGTAGAACAAGTTGATATGGTTGTCATTAGATTAGGATGTAGAACAAGTTGATATGGTTGTCATTGGAAGTAGAACAAGTTGATATGGTTGTCATTGGGATGTAGAACAAGTTGATATGGTTGTCATTAGATTAGGATGTATAACAAGTTGATATGGTTGTCATTAGATTAGGATGTAGTACAAGTTGATATGGTTGTCATTAGATTAGGATGTAGAACACGTTGATATGGTTGTCATTAGGATGTAGAACAAGTTGATATGGTTGTCATTAGGATGTAGAACAAGTTGATATGGTTGTCATTGGGATGTAGAACAAGTTGATATGGTTGTCATTGGGATGTAGAACAAATTGATATGGTTGTCATTAGATGGGATGTAGAACAAGTTGATATGGTTGTCATTAGGATGTAGAACAAGTTGATATGGTTGTCATTCGGATGTAGAACAAGTCGTTATGGTTGTCATTAGGATGTAGTACAAGTTGATATGGTGGTCATTAGATTAGGATGTAGAACAAGTTGATATGGTAGTCATTAGGATGTAGAACAAGTTGATATGGTTGTCATTAGGATGTAGAACAAGTTGATATGGTTGTCATTAGGATGTCGAACAAGTTGATATGGTTGTCATTAGGATGTAGAACAAGTTGATATGGTTGTCATTAGGATGTAGAACAAGTTGATATGGTTGTCATTAGGATGTAGAACAAGTTGATATGGTTGTCATTAGGATGTAGAACAAGTTGATATGGTTGTCATTAGGATGTAGTACAAGTTGATATGGTGGTCATTAGATTAGGATGTAGAACAAGTTGATATGGTTGTTATTAGATTAGGATGTAGAACAAGTTGATATGATAGTCATTAGGATGTAGAACAAGTTGATATGATAGTCATTAGGATGTAGAACAAGTTGATATGGTTGTCATTAGGATGTAGAACAAGTTGATATGGTAGTCATTAGGATGTAGAACAAGTTGATATGGTTGTCATTAGATTAGGATGTAGAACAAGTTGATATGGTTGTCATTCGGATGTATAACAAGTTGTTATGGTTGTCATTAGGATGTAGAACAAGTTGATATGGTGGTCATTAGATTAGGATGTAGAACAAGTTGATATGGTTGTCATTAGGATGTAGAACAAGTTGATATGGTTGTCATTAGGATGTCGAACAAGTTGATATGGTTGTCATTAGGATGTAGAACAAGTTGATATGGTTGTAATTAGGATGTAGAACAAGTTGATATGGTTGTCATTAGGATGTAGAACAAGTTGATATGGTTGTCATTAGGATGTAGAACAAGTTGAATGGTTGTCATTAGATTAGGATATAGAACAAGTTGATATGGTTGTCATTAGATTAGGATGTAGAACAAGTTGATATGGTTGTCATTAGATTAGGATGTAGAACAAGTTGATGTGGTTGTCATTAGGATGTAGAACAAGTTGATATGGTTGTCATTAGGATGTAGAACAAGTTGATATGGTTGTCATTAGGATGTAGAACAAGTTGATATGGTTGTCATTAGATTAGGATTAGAACAAGTTGATATGGTTGTCATTAGATTAGGATGTAGAACAAGTTGATATGGTTGTCATTAGGATGTAGAACAAGTTGATATGGTTGTCATTAAGATGTAGAACAAGTTGATATGGTTGTCATTAGGATGTAGAACAAGTTGATATGGTTGTCATTAGGATGTCGAACAAGTTGATATGGTTGTCATTAGGATGTAGAACAAGTTGATATGGTTGTCATTAGGATGTAGAACAAGTTGATATGGTTGTCATTAGGATGTAGAACAAGTTGATATGGTTCTCATTAGGATGTAGAACAAGTTGAATGGTTGTCATTAGATTAGGATGTAGAACAAGTTGATATGGTTGTCATTAGATTAGGATGTAGAACAAGTTGATGTGGTTGTCATTAGATTAGGATGTAGAACAAGTTGATATGGTTGTCATTAGGATGTAGAACAAGTTGATATGGTTGTCATTAGGATGTAGAACAAGTTGATATGGTTGTCATTAGGATGTAGAACAAGTTGATATGGTTGTCATTAGGATGTAGAACAAGTTGATATGGTTGTCATTAGGATGTAGAACAAGTTGATATGGTTGTCATTAGATTAGGATGTAGAACAAGTTGATATGGTTGTCATTGGGAAGTAGAACAAGTTGATATGGTTGTCATTGGGATGTAGAACAAGTTGATATGGTTGTCATTAGATTAGGATGTATAACAAGTTGATATGGTTGTCATTAGATTAGGATGTAGTACAAGTTGATATGGTTGTCATTAGATTAGGATGTAGAACACGTTGATATGGTTGTCATTAGGATGTAGAACAAGTTGATATGGTTGTCATTAGGATGTAGAACAAGTTGATATGGTTGTCATTGGGATGTAGAACAAGTTGATATGGTTGTCATTGGGATGTAGAACAAATTGATATGGTTGTCATTAGATTGGATGTAGAACAAGTTGATATGGTTGTCATTAGGATGTAGAACAAGTTGATATGGTTGTCATTCGGATGTAGAACAAGTCGTTATGGTTGTCATTAGGATGTAGTAACAAGTTGATATGGTGGTCATTAGATTAGGATGTAGAACAAGTTGATATGGTAGTCATTAGGATGTAGAACAAGTTGATATGGTTGTCATTAGGATGTAGAACAAGTTGATATGGTTGTCATTAGGATGTAGAACAAGTTGATATGTTGTCATTAGGATGTAGAACAAGTTGATATGGTTGTCATTAGGATGTAGAACAAGTTGATATGGTTGTCATTAGGATGTA